>NC_074697.1:4941623-5037910 GCF_029448725.1 Salvelinus fontinalis
TGGGGGGAGGATGTGAGCTGGTTGGGGGGAGGATGTGACAGGTTGTGGGGAGGATGTGACAGGTTGGGGGGAGGATGTGACAGGTTGGGGGGAGGATGTGATAGGTTGGGGGGAGAATGTGACAGGTTGGTTGGAGGATGTGACAGGTTGGGGGGTGGATGTGAGCTGGTTGGGGGGAGGATGTGACAGGTTGGGGGGAGGATGTGACAGGTTGGGGGGAGGATGTGACAGGTTGGGGGGTGGATGTGACAGGTTGGGGGGAGGATGTGACAGGTTGGGGGGAGGATGTGAGCTGGTTGGGGGGAGGATGTGACAGGTTGGGGGGAGGATGTGAGCTGGTTGGGGGAGGATGTGAGCTGGTTGGGGGGAGGATGTGACAGGTTGGGGAGTGGATGTGACAGGTTGGGGAGAGGATGTGACAGGTTGGGGGAGGATGTGACAGGTTGGGGGGAGGTTGTGAGCTGGTTGGGGGGAGGATGTGACAGGTTGGGGGGAGGATTTGACAGGTTGGGGGAGGATGTGAGCTGGTTGGGGGAGGATGTGACAGGTTGGGGGGTGGATGTGACAGGTTGGGGAGTGGATGTGACAGGTTGGGGAGAGGATGTGACAGGTTGGGGGAGGATGTGACAGGTTGGGGGGAGGTTGTGAGCTGGTTGGGGGGAGGATGTGACAGGTTGGGGGGAGGATTTGACAGGTTGGGGGAGGATGTGAGCTGGTTGGGGGAGGATGTGACAGGTTGGGGGGTGGATGTGACAGGTTGGGGGTGGATGTGACAGGTTGGGGTGGAGAATGTGACAGGTTGGGGGGAGGATGTGAGCTGGTTGGGGTGGAGAATGTGACAGGTTGGGGGGAGGATGTGACAGGTTGGGGGGAGGATGTGACAGGTTGGGGGGAGGATGTGACAGGTTGGGGGGAGGATGTGACAGGTTGGGGGGAGGATGTGACAGGTTGGGGGGAGGATGTGACTGGTTGGGGGGAGGATGTGAGCTGGTTGGGGGGAGGATGTGACAGGTTGTGGGGAGGATGTGACAGGTTGGGGGGAGGATGTGACAGGTTGGGGGGAGGATGTGATAGGTTGGGGGGAGAATGTGACAGGTTGGTTGGAGGATGTGACAGGTTGGGGGGTGGATGTGAGCTGGTTGGAGGGAGGATGTGACAGGTTGGGGGGAGGATGTGACAGGTTGGGGGGAGGATGTGAGCTGGTTGGGGGGAGGATGAGCTGGTTGGGGGGAGGATGTGACAGGTTGGGGGGAGGATGTGACAGGTTGGGGAGAGGATGTGACAGGTTGGGGGAGGATGTGACAGGTTGGGGGGAGGTTGTGAGCTGGTTGGGGGGAGGATGTGACAGGTTGGGGGGAGGATTTGACAGGTTGGGGGAGGATGTGAGCTGGTTGGGGGAGGATGTGACAGGTTGGGGGGTGGATGTGACAGGTTGGGGAGTGGATGTGACAGGTTGGGGAGAGGATGTGACAGGTTGGGGGAGGATGTGACAGGTTGGGGGGAGGTTGTGAGCTGGTTGGGGGGAGGATGTGACAGGTTGGGGGGAGGATTTGACAGGTTGGGGTAGGATGTGAGCTGGTTGGGGGAGGATGTGACAGGTTGGGGGTGTATGTGACAGGTTGGGGGTGGATGTGACAGGTTGGGGTGGAGAATGTGACAGGTTGGGGGGAGGATGTGAGCTGGTTGGGGTGGAGAATGTGACAGGTTGGGGGGAGGATGTGACAGGTTGGGGGGAGGATGTGACAGGTTGGGGGGAGGATGTGACAGGTTGGGGGGAGGATGTGACAGGTTGGGGGGAGGATGTGACAGGTTGGGGGGAGGATGTGACTGGTTGGGGGGAGGATGTGAGCTGGTTGGGGGGAGGATGTGACAGGTTGTGGGGAGGATGTGACAGGTTGGGGGGAGGATGTGACAGGTTGGGGGGAGGATGTGATAGGTTGGGGGGAGAATGTGACAGGTTGGTTGGAGGATGTGACAGGTTGGGGGGTGGATGTGAGCTGGTTGGTGGGAGGATGTGACAGGTTGGGGGGAGGATGTGACAGGTTGGGGGGAGGATGTGAGCTGGTTGGGGGGAGGATGAGCTGGTTGGGGGGAGGATGTGACAGGTTGGGGGGAGGATGTGACAGGTTGGGGGGAGGATGTGATAGGTTGGGGGGAGAATGTGACAGGTTGGTTGGAGGATGTGACAGGTTGGGGGGTGGATGTGAGCTTGTTGGGGGGAGGATGTGACAGGTTGTTCTGAACATTGGAACAATCTGTTATGGAGGTGGAGGAGAAGAAAATAATGGACTAAATTCTGTTAAAACACAAAGTCATGTGACTTGGTTGACTTCCATTCAACCGCTCAACAGATGTCCAGCCGTCCTAAACCTTACATTATCTCAGCCTGTTTCCATGACAACTCATCAAATAATCACTGTCCTTGGCTATGAAGTGCATTCAGTTATTTTCTAATGCTTTTGAATGCACAAAAGGTACACACAGACACACAGACACACAGACTCACAAACACACAGACTCACTGACACACAAACACACAGACTCACTGACACACAAACACACAGACACAAGAGGCATTACCATGACTGGAATGGATTGGTGGCCAGTCACAGATTTATAGACAGACTGATGAGTTACAGATTTATAGACAGACTGATGAGTCACAGATTTATAGACAGACTGACGAGTTACAGATTTATAGACAGACAGTAGGTCAGTACAGGTGCATCAAAGCAGGAACCGAGAGACTGAAAAACAGCTTCTATCTCAAGGCCATCAGACTGTTAAACAGCCACCACTAACATTTAGTGGCCGCTGCCAACATACTGACTCAGCTCCAGCCACTGGGAATTGATGGAAATTATGTAAAAAGGTACCACTAGCCACTTTAAACAATGCCACTTAATATAATGTTTACATACCCTACATTACCCATCTCATATGTATATGTATATACTGTACTCTATATCATCTACTGCATCTTGCCATCTTTATGTAATACATGTACCACTAGCCACTTTAAACTATGCCACTTTATGTTTACATACCCTACATTACTCATCTCATATGTATAGACTGTTCACTATACCATCTACTGCATCTTGCCTATGCCGTTCTGTACCATCACTCGTTCATATATCTTTATGTACATATTCTTTATCCCTTTACACTTGTGTGTATAAGGTAGTAGTTGTGGAATTGTTAGGTTAGATTACTTGTTGGTTATTACTGCATTGTCGGAACTAGAAGCACAAGCATTTCGCTACGCTCGCATCAACATCTGCTAACCATGTGAATATGACAAATACAATTTGATTTGATTTGCCTGATGAGTTACAGATTTATAGACAGACTGATGAGGTACAGATTTATAGACAGACTGACGAGTTACAGATTTATAGACAGACTGACGAGTTACAGATTTATAGACAGACTGACGAGTTACAGATTTATAGACAGACTGATGAGGTACAGATTTATAGACAGACTGATGAGTTACAGATTTATAGACAGACAGTAGGTCAGTACAGATAAATGTAAATGTAAATGTAAATCCATCCATCCAACATCCATCCAACATCCATCCATCCAACATCCATCCATCCAACATCCATCCATCCAACATCCATCCATCCATCCAACATCCATCCATCCATCCAACATCCATCCATTTACATTTACATTTAAGTCATTTAGTAGACGCTCTTATCCAGAGCGACTTACAAGTACATACATTCATACTTTTTTGTACTGGTCCCCCATGGGAATCGAACCCACAACCCTGACGTTGCAGGCGCCATGCTCTACCAACTGAGCCACACGGGGCCATCCATCCATCCAACATCCATCCAACATCCATCCATCAATCAATCCATCATCCATCCATTCATCCAACATCCATCCAACATCCATCCATCCATCCATCCAACATCCATCCATCCAACATACTTCCAACATCCATCCAACATCCATCCATCCATCCAACATACTTCCAACATCCATCCATCAATCAATCCATCATCCATCCATTCATCCAACATCCATCCAACATCCATCCATCCATCCATCCAACATCCATCCATCCAACATACTTCCAACATCCATCCAACATCCATCCATCCATCCAACATACTTCCAACATCCATCCAACATCCATCCATCCATCATACTTCCAACATCCATCCAACATCCATCCATCCATCCAACATCCATCCATCCAACATACTTCCAACATCCATCCATCCATCCAACATCCATCCATCCAACATCCATCCATCCAACATCCATCCAACATCCATCCATCCAACATCCATCCATTTACATTTACATTTAAGTCATTTAGCAGACGCTCTTATCCAGAGCGACTTACAAGTACATACATTCATACTTTTTTGTACTGGTCCCCCGTGGGAATCGAACCCACAACCCTGACGTTGCAGGCGCCATGCTCTACCAACTGAGCCACACGGGACCATCCATCCATCCAACATCCATCCATCCATCAATCCATCATCCATCCATTCATCCAACATCCATCCATCCATCCAACATCCATCCATCTATCCATCCAACATCCATCCATCCATCCAACATCCATCCATTCATCCAACATCCATCCATCCAACATCCATCCATCATCCATCCATTCATCCAACATCCAACATCCATCCAACATCAATCCATCATCCATCCATTCATCCAACATCCATCCAACATCCATCCATCCATCCAACATCCATCCATCCATCAATTCATCATCCATCCATTCCTCCAACATCCATCCAACATCCATCCAACATCCATCAATCCATCATCCATCCATTCATCCATCATCCATCCATCCATCCAACATCCATCCATCATCCATCCATTCATCCAACATCCATCCAACATCCATCCATCAATCCATCATCCATCCATCCATCCATCAATCCATCATCCATCCATTCATCCAACATCCATCCATCCATCCAACATCCATCCATCCATCCAACATCCATCCATCCAACATCCATCCATCCATCATCCATCCATCCATCCAACATCCATCCAACATCCATCCATCCAACATCCATCCATCCATCCAACATCCATCCATCCATCCATCCAACATCCATCCATCCATCCAACATCCATCCAACATCCATCCAATATCATCCATCCATTCTTCCTTCCTTCCATCCAACATCCATCCATCCAACATCCATCCAACATCCTTCCATCCATCATCCATCCATCCATCCTCAGCTTCTGTGTGAATTTAGAGTGTTTGAGCAAGGAGCCATCTTTCACAGTATAATCATCATTGTGGCTGCTTTATTTATTGATGTATCTTTGTGTGGTCTTTGTTGCGGTGCCCGAGGGTCCAGAACAGGTTTGTTAAATCTCTGTGTATTCTTTGTTGCGGTGCCCGAGGGGCCAGAACAGGTTTGATAAATCTCTGTGTATTCTTTGTTGCGGTGCCCGAGGGGCCAGAACAGGTTTGATATATCTCTGTGTGGTCTTTGTTGCGGTGCCCGAGGGGCCAGAACAGGTTTGATATATCTCTGTGTGTTCTTTGTTGCGGTGCCCGAGGGGCCAGAACAGGTTTGATATATCTCTGTGTATTCTTTGTTGCGGTGCCCGAGGGGCCAGAACAGGTTTGATATATCTCTGTGTGGTCTTTGTTGCGGTGCCCGAGGGTCCAGAACAGGTTTGATATATCTCTGTGTGTTCTTTGTTGCGGTGCCCGAGGGGCCAGAACAGGTTTGATATATCTCTGTGTATTCTTTGTTGCGGTGCCCGAGGGGCCAGAACAGGTTTGATATATCTCTGTGTGGTCTTTGTTGCAGTGCCCGAGGGGCCAGAACAGGTTTGAGGCATCTCTGTCGAATGCAGTGGGAGACACATTAGCCAGTGTTTAGCTCCCGTGGGGTGATAGAGAGAGAAGGGAGGCAGAGCCAAAGACATGAATGATAAAAGAGCAGGCAGTACTTCCCTGTCTGACCACAGTCCTTTCATATTCAGCTACAGAGGCAGTCATCTATAGTCAGCTGTGATGAAGGACGTGTCTTACCCCTCTAGACTCTCTCTTGGTCTGGAATGAGTTGTCCCATTGGCGTGGCAGGTAGCCTAGTGGTTAAAGCGTTGGACTAGTAACCGAAAGATTGAATCCCTGAGCTGACAAGGTAGAAATCTGTTGTTCTGCCCTTGAACAAGGCAGTTAACCCACTGTTCCTAGGCAGTCATTGAAAAAAATAATTTGTTCTTTTAACTGACTTGCCTAGTTAAATAAAGGTAATAAAATAGTTTCTCCCCTATCTGGCCTGAATGATTTTCTCCTGGTCTGGAATAGGTTCTCCCCTATCTGGCCTGAAGGATTTCTGCCTCTCTTTTGGTTTCTCATGTTCCCGATCGCTTCGGGTCTCCTCTCTGTTGTCTCAAGTAGTTTCCCCCTCTGGCTTGTCTTGTGTGATCCGTTTTGGATCATCAGTTGCAGAGAACTGATAGCAATTCAAATGGAAGTAGATGAAACTGAGGTTCATAAGATGTGACAGAAGGCAGCCTCTGGTGAGAGACGGGAGTATTGACTGTCCTCTTCTCCTCTGGCGGTCCGTTTAAAGAGTCATTTCACTGCAGCTTCCTGGGTACTCTGCCCTCTCCACACTCTCATGATAACCTGACCATCTGCCCTCTCTAGTGGCTCTCTACCTCCCCATTCTCCTTCATGATAACCCCAACCATCTGGCCCTCTCTAGTGGCTCTCTACCTCCCCGTTCTCCTTCATGATAACCCAAACCCTCTGGCCCTCTCTAGTGGCTCTCTACCTCCTCGTTCTCCCTCATGATAACCCCAACCATCTGGCCCTCTCTAGTGGCTCTCTACCTCCCCGTTCTCCCTCATGATAACCCCAACCCTCTGGCCCTCTCTAGTGGCTCTCTACCTCCCTGTTCTCCTTCATGATAACCCCAACCATCTGGCCCTCTCTAGTGGCTCTCTACCTCCTCATTCTCCTTCATGATAACCCCAACCATCTGGCTCTCTCTAGTGGCTCTCTACCTCCCCGTTCTCCTTCATGATAACCCCAACCATCTGGCCCACTCTAGTGGCTCTCTACCTCCTCGTTCTCCTTCATGATAACCCCAACCATCTGGCCCTCTCTAGTGGCTCTCTACCTCCCCGTTCTCCTTCATGATAACCCCAACCATCTGGCCCTCTCTAGTGGCTCTCTACCTCCTCGTTCTCCCCTCATGCTCTCATTTTGACCTCCATCTGCAGGGGGTTCATCTGTCTGGGCTGAGTGACAGTACTGGGGGAATGGAGAAGAGATATGTCGAGGGAAATGGCTGTAATTCGTAAACACTCAAGTTAAAACCTTTGTAGAAGAGGTTCTGGAACAGGGTGGGAGATCACGTCAGTAGGTGTTACTGTCTGCTGTGCTCTGTGGGGAACACACATTATTCTTTGTGTTACTGTTCTTGTCTATCAGTGTACCAGTGTTTTTGTGTTGACCCCAGGAACAGCAGCTGCTATTGGGGATCCCAATAAACCAATAAATAGCCTGTTAGAGAGGGCTGAGACAGGGTTAGGGGAGCTCTGGGGAGGCAGAGAGACAGGGCCTGTTAGAGAGGGCTGAGACAGGGTTAGAGGAGCTCTGGGGAGGCAGAGAGACAGGGCCTGTTAGAGATGGCTGGGACAGGGTTAGAGGAGCTCTGGGGAGGCAGAGAGACAGGGCCTGTTAGAGAGCTGAGACAGGGTTAGAGGAGCTCTGGGGAGGCAGAGAGACAGGGCCTGTTAGAGAGGGCTGAGACAGGGTTAGAGGAGCTCTGGGGAGGCAGAGAGACAGGGCCTGTTAGAGAGGGCTGAGACAGGGTTAGAGGAGCTCTGGGGAGGCAGAGAGACAGGGCCTGTTAGAGAGGGCTGAGACAGGGTTAGAGGAGCTCTGGGGAGGCAGAGAGACAGGGCCTGTTAGAGAGGGCTGGGACAGGGTTAGAGGAGCTCTGGGGAGGCAGACAGCGAGGGCCTGTTAGAGAGGGCTGAGACAGGGTTAGAGGAGCTCTGGGGAGGCAGAGAGACAGGGCCTGTTAGAGAGGGCTGAGACAGGGTTAGAGGAGCTCTGGGGAGGCAGAGAGACAGGGCCTGTTAGAGAGGGCTGGGACAGGGTTAGAGGAGCTCTGGGGAGGCAGAGAGACAGGGCCTGTTAGAGAGCTGAGACAGGGTTAGAGGAGCTCTGGGGAGGCAGAGAGACAGGGCCTGTTAGAGAGGGCTGAGACAGGGTTAGAGGAGCTCTGGGGAGGCAGAGAGACAGGGCCTGTTAGAGAGGGCTGAGACAGGGTTAGAGGAGCTCTGGGGAGGCAGAGAGACAGGGCCTGTTAGAGAGGGCTGAGACAGGGTTAGAGGAGATCTGGGGAGGCAGAGAGACAGGGCCTGTTAGAGAGGGCTGGGACAGGGTTAGAGGAGCTCTGGGGAGGCAGACAGAGAGGGCCTGTTAGAGAGGGCTGAGACAGGGTTAGAGGAGCTCTGGGGAGGCAGAGAGACAGGGCCTGTTAGAGAGGGCTGAGACAGGGTTAGAGGAGCTCAGAGGAGGCAGACAGAGAGGGCCTGTTATAGAGGGCTGAGACAGGGTTAGAGGAGCTCAGAGGAGGCAGAGAGACAGGGCCTGTTAGAGAGGGCTGAGACAAGGTTAGAGGAGCTCAGAGGAGGCAGAGAGACACGGCCTGTTAGAGAGGGCTGAGACAGGGTTAGAGGAGCTCAGGGGAGGCAGAGAGACAGGGCCTGTTAGAGAGGGCTGAAACAGGGTTAGAGGAGCTCAGAGGAGGCAGAGAGACAGGGCCTGTTAGAGAGGGCTGAGACAGGGTTAGAGGAGCTCTGGGGAGGCAGAGAGACAGGGCCTGTTAGAGAGGGCTGGGACAGGGTTAGAGGAGCTCTGGGGAGGCAGACAGAGAGGGCCTGTTAGAGAGGGCTGAGACAGGGTTAGAGGAGCTCTGGGGAGGCAGAGAGACAGGGCCTGTTAGAGAGGGCTGAGACAGGGTTAGAGGAGCTCTGGGGAGGCAGAGAGACAGGGCCTGTTAGAGAGGGCTGGGACAGGGTTAGAGGAGCTCTGGGGAGGCAGAGAGACAGGGCCTGTTAGAGAGCTGAGACAGGGTTAGAGGAGCTCTGGGGAGGCAGAGAGACAGGGCCTGTTAGAGAGGGCTGAGACAGGGTTAGAGGAGCTCTGGGGAGGCAGAGAGACAGGGCCTGTTAGAGAGGGCTGAGACAGGGTTAGAGGAGCTCTGGGGAGGCAGAGAGACAGGGCCTGTTAGAGAGGGCTGAGACAGGGTTAGAGGAGATCTGGGGAGGCAGAGAGACAGGGCCTGTTAGAGAGGGCTGGGACAGGGTTAGAGGAGCTCTGGGGAGGCAGACAGAGAGGGCCTGTTAGAGAGGGCTGAGACAGGGTTAGAGGAGCTCTGGGGAGGCAGAGAGACAGGGCCTGTTAGAGAGGGCTGAGACAGGGTTAGAGGAGCTCAGAGGAGGCAGACAGAGAGGGCCTGTTATAGAGGGCTGAGACAGGGTTAGAGGAGCTCAGAGGAGGCAGAGAGACAGGGCCTGTTAGAGAGGGCTGAGACAAGGTTAGAGGAGCTCAGAGGAGGCAGAGAGACACGGCCTGTTAGAGAGGGCTGAGACAGGGTTAGAGGAGCTCAGGGGAGGCAGAGAGACAGGGCCTGTTAGAGAGGGCTGAAACAGGGTTAGAGGAGCTCAGAGGAGGCAGAGAGACAGGGCCTGTTAGAGAGGGCTGAGACAGAGTTAGAGGAGCTCAGGGGAGGCAGAGAGACAGAGAGGGGATGGAGATGGATGGCTCTGGGAAGAAGAGACTGTGCTGAAGTAGGCTTTTCCTATGTATTCTCTAGCATCGCTGATGTATACCAGATGCTATACATTAAGAATATGTTGATGAGTCTAGGCAGGAGAGAATATTTTGCTAACTAGGGGCGTTGGATTAAAGATAATGCATGATGGGTGTAAAGCATCTGCACCTTGAAGAGTGAGGAAGCCTATATAATATATGTTAGTAATGGTATGTTAACATCATTTTAAATAGGAGGTTACATCAGTGGTACTAATAGGATGTATGCCCCTGGCAGCAGGTGGTCTGTAAAACAGTGGGATGTTAATACTGCTGCTCTATTTCTGTATTACTCTTTACTAAACTACACAAATTAATGTTCCCCCTCCCTCATATCACTCAATCTCACTCTCTTTCTCTCTCCCACCCTCTCTTTCTGTCTCTCTCTCTTTCTCTCTCTCTCTCTCTCTCTCTCTTTCTCTCTCACTCTCTTTCTGTCTCCCTCTCTTCCTGTCTCTCCCACTCCCTAATTTTCTTGCCAAGTGGGAAAGTGGTATTTAACTGTTGACATCTAAACATGCTATGCTGCCAAACGTAGCATGTTAAGATGTAATTACTGTCAGTATGTACTGTAGGGGGGAGAAAGAGACAGCAACAAAGAGAATAGAAGAGATGAGGAGAGAAAGAGAAAGAGGGGGAGAGAGATATACGAAAGGGATTGTCAGAATCACAGACAGTGTTGTTATGGATCCATCGCTGGTGTGTGTGTGTGTGTGTGTGTGTGTGTGTGTGTGTGTGTGTGTGTGTGTGTGTGTGTGTGTGTGTGTGTGTGTGTGTGTGTGTGTGTGTGTGTGTGTCTGTGTGTGTGTGTGTGTGTGTGTGTGTGTGTGTGTCTGTGTGTGTGTGTGTGTGTGTGTGTGTGTGTGTGTGTGTGTGTGTGTGTGTGTGTGTGTGTGTGTCTATTTGTCTGTCTGTTTGTGTGTGTGTGTCTATTTGTCTGTCTGTTTGTGTGTGTGTGTGTGTGTGTATTTGTCTGTCTGTTTGTGTGTACGTGTGTCTGCATGTGTGTCTGTGTGTGTGTGTTTGCGTGTGTGTGTGTGTTTTGTATAGTTCTCCTCTCCCTGAATGTGATGTGATGTCTGTCTCTGTGGAACGTAAACAGAGGGCCATGAGAGATAATATGTGACATAATGTACAGTAACACTGACAGACTGAATCAACTGATCATATCTGACTCACTGTACTGTAGACTGTAGACTGAATCAACTGATCGTATATGACTCACTGTACTGTAGACTGGAGACTGAATCAACTGATCATATCTGACTCACTGTACTGTAGACTGTAGACTGAATCAGTTGAGAGTAGTTTATATGTTACTGTAGACTGTATAATCCGAGTTTAGTCTATATGTTACTGTAGACTGTATAATCCGAGTTTAGTCTATATGTTACTGTAGACTGTATAATCCGAGTTTAGTCTATATGTTACTGTAGACTGTATAATCCGAGTTTAGTATATATGTTACTGTAGACTGTATAATCCGAGTTTAGTCTATATGTTACTGTAGACTGCAGCATACCACCCTGCATACCACTGCTGGCTTGCTTCTGAAGCTAAGCAGGGTTGGTCCTGGTCAGTCCCTGGATGGGAGACCAGATGCTGCTGGAAGTGGTGTTGGAGGGCCAGTAGGAGGCACTCTTTCCTCTGGTCTAATAAAATATCCCAATGCCCCAGGGCAGTGATTGGGGACACTGTTCTGTGTAGGGTGCCGTCTTTCGGATGGGACGTTAAACGGGTGTCCTGACTTTCTGAGGTCATTAAAGATCCCATGGCACTTGTCGTAAGAGTAGGGGTGTTAACCCCGGTGTCCTGGCTAAATTCCCAATCTGGCCCTCAACCATCACGGTCACCTAATAATCCCCAGTTTACAATTGGCTCATTCATCCCCCTCCTCTCCCCTGTAACTATTCCCCAGGTCGTTGCTGCAAATGAGAACGTGTTCTCAGTCAACTTACCTGGTAAAATAACGGATAAATAAAAAAAATAAAAAAATAATCAGAGTTTAGTCTATATGTTACTGTAGACTGTATAATCTAGGTTTAGTCTATATGTTACTGTAGACTGTATAATCCGAGTTTAGTCTATATGTTACTGTAGAGTGTATAATCCAGGTTTAGTCTATATGTTACTGTAGACTGTATAATCCGAGTTTAGTCTATATGTTACTGTAGACTGTATAATCTGGGTTTAGTCTATATGTTACTGTAGACTGTATAATCTGACCAACTAAACAAAGGAAAATAAGGTCAGGAACGTGACACTGCCAAGCATCCATCATGTGTCTCTCAGCTCTTTCACTTCTCTCAGTCCATCACGTCTCTCTGACTCTCGCCTCTTTCATTCTCTCTCACACCTTTTTAAATTCTCTTTGTACAATTTTGCAGTATTTGATTTATTCTGACAAGGTTACAATGTTAATGAGAAATACATCTACAGTTTACATGCATGCACACACTAAGTAAAGCCACACTTTACACTGAAGGTCAATGCATCACAATATTCCCGCGATGGGTAGCGTGTCAAAGACTGCAGGTAAACGTGTTCATACTGTAGCTGATTATTCATGAAATGTACACACACCCCCCTTTGAGTGGATGGCGCAGGGGCCTTGAGACAGTCGATGAGTAGATGAGGAAATGGGATCTCCCTCACCTCTGAGAGACAGAGCGCTATGGACAGGTTATAAATAAACGAACAACGTCAGTTTAAGACCAGAGGAACATCAACTCAAATCTATCTCCTCAATGTCTTTTATCTCCTTCCTTCCTTTCTTCCCTCTCTCTCTCTCTCTCTCTCTCTCTCTCTCTCTCTCTCTCTCTCTCTCTCTCTCTCTCTCTCTCTCTCTCTCTCTCTCTCTCTCTCTCTCTCTCTCTCTCTCTCTCTCTCTCTCTCTCTCTCTCTCAATTCAATTTCAATTCAAGGGCTTTAATGGCATGGGAAACATATGTTAACATTTCCAAAGCAAGTGAAGTAGATAATAAACAATAACACTCACAGAAGTTCCAAAAGAATAAAGACATTTAAAATGTCATTTTAAGTCTATATACAATGTATATACAATGTCTATATACGAGTTCGTAAATATTGATATTGACAAAAGACTTAGAGGATGATTTTATTAGCCTTGGTGGCAACAATATCAGTACATAGTACTGTATTTAGTATTATTCTACTACAGAGAACATCTATTTACAGTTTTGAAATATATTTAATCCAACCAGCTACCTACCTCATCCCCATATTTGATTTTGTTTTTCTGTTCTTTTGCACATCAGTATTTCTACTTGCACATCCTCATCTGCACATATTATCACTCCAGTGTAAATTGCTAAATTGTAATTACTTCACCACTATTGGCCTATTTATTTCCTTACCTCCTTACTTCATTTGCACACACTGTATACAGATTTTTCCAGTTGCAAAATCCAGTTGCAGAGGGAGGTGTTTAATCCAAGGGTCCATAGCTTATTGATGAGCTTTGAGGGCACTATGGTGTTGAGCGCTAAGCTGTAGTCAAGGAACATCATTTCACATAGGTGTTATTTTTGTCGAGGTGGGAATGGGCAGTGTGGAGTGCAAAAGAGATTTCATAATCTGTGGATCTGTTGGGGCGGTATGCAAATTGGAGTGGGTCTAGGGTTTCTGGGATGATGGTGCTGATGTGATCCATGACCAGCCTTTCAAAGCACTTCATGGCTACAGACGTGAGTGACATCAGTACATTGTGTTCACTGAGGAAATGTACGAGTCTGCTCTTAATGATAATGCAAAAATATTTTCCCAAGGTTGCTGTTGATGCCAGAGCTAAGGATGATGTTAAAAAGTTTAAGTATAGCCATTTGGAATTTGTTGTCTGTATATTTTATCATTTCATTGAGGATACCGTCAACACCACAGGCCTTTTTGGGTCGGAGGGTTTGTATTTTGTCCTGTTGTTAATTTAATGTAATTGGAGAATCCAGTGGGTTCTGGTAGTCTTTAATTGTCACGCCCTGACCTTAGAGATCCTTATTATTTTCTATGTTTGGGTAGGTCAGCGTGTGACTCGGGTGGGAAATTCTATGTTTTCTATTTCTTTGTGTTTGGCCGAGTGTGGTTCCCAATCAGAGGCAGCTGTCTATCGTTGTCTCTGATTGGGGATCATATATAAGTTGTCATTTTCCGTTTGGGTTTTGTGGGGTCTCTTTTTCTGTTTAGTGTTTTTTCCTGACAGAACTGTGCACTTTCGTTTTTGATTTTGTTGGTTGTTGGTGTCATCGATAAAAATACGATGCGCGCCCACCACGCTGAGCCTTGGTCTCCTTCTCCCAACGAGAGCCGTAACATTAATAGTTTATTGTAAGATTTGTATTTGATCATGTATATGTTTTTGCTGTTTGTTCAATGTTATAGGGCCAAAAATATTGCTTTACCCATAGATCTCCATTTTGGATAGATACTAACTTCGTGTTTTCCAATTTTCCCAGAGGTGGTTGGAGTGTATGGATTCTTCAGTTACATTGAGCTGATTTCTGACTGTTTCTTCTTTCTCCGTAGTGTATTTCTGTTTTGTTTCAGTGATTCACCACAGTGAAGACGTAGACTCAGGTTTTCTGGGTCTCTATGTTTTTGGTTGGACAGGTTTCTCAATTTCTTTCTTAGGTTTTTGTATTCTTCATCAAACCATGTGTCATTGTTGTTAATTTTCTTAGGTTTTCTGTTTGAAATTGTTTTATTTGATAGGGAAGCTGACGTCAAATATATTGTTAAAATTTTCTCCTGCCATGTTCACACCTTCACTATTACAGTGGAACGTTTTGTCCAGGAAGTTGTCTAAAAGGGATTGAATTTGTTGTTGTCTAATTGTTTTTTTGGTAAGTTTCCACATTACATTCCTTCCATCTATAGCATTTCTTAATGTTACTCAGTTCCTTTGGCTTTGATGCCTCATGATTGAGTATTGCTCTGTTCAAGTAGACTGTGATTTTTCTGTGGTCTGATAGGGGTGTCAGTGGGCTGACTGTGAACGCTCTGAGAGACTCTGGGTTGAGGTCAGTGATAAAGTAGTCTACAGTGCTACTGCCAAGAGATGAGCTATAGGTGTACCTACCATAGGAGTCCCCTCGAAGCCTACCATTGACTATGTACATACCCAGCATGCGACAGTCCTGCAGGAGTTGTGACCTATTATTGTTGGTTATGTTGTCATAGTTGTGCCTAGGGGGGCATATGGGGGAGGGAATGCTGTCACCTGCAGGCAGGTGTTTGTCCCCCTGTGTGCTGAGGGTGTCAGGTTCTTGTCCAGTTCTGGCATTTAGGTCGTCATAGACTAGTACATGTCCCTGGGCCTGGAAATGATTGATTTCCCCCTCCAGGATGGAGAAGCTGTCTTCATTAAAGTATGGGGATTCTAGTGGGGGGGATACAGGTAGCACACAGGAGGACATTGTTCTCTGTTAAGATACATTCCTGTTGAATTTCTATCCAAATGTAAAATGTTACTGTTCTGATTAATATTTTAGTCTGCTCTATAACACATTAGCATACCCCTCTGAGTCTCTTCCCTGTTTCACACCTGGTAGTTTGGATGGGACTACCAGCTCTCTGTAACCTAGAGGGCAACCAGTGGGTCTGTCTCCTCTATACCATGTTTCACACCTGGTAGTTTGGTGGATGGGACTACCAGCTCTCTGTAACCTAGAGGGCAACCAGTGAGTCCATCTCCTTTATACAATGTTTCCTGTAGGATTATAATGTCTGTATTTCCGATTCCTTTGATGAAGTCCAGGTTCCTGCTCAATATGCAACAGGCAGATGACCTCAGGCATTGGATATTCCTGTCTCTCTCTCTCTTTCTCTCTCTCTCTCTCTCTCTCTCTCTCTCTCTCTCTCTCTCTCTCTCTCTCTCTCTCTCTCTCTCTCGATTGATTGATATCAAAGCTGGCAGGATATCCCATCTGGAAAAAGGAAGTGAACTGTCTCTCACCCTCTCTCTCCGTCCTTCTCTCTTGCCTATACTGTTTCTACTCGTTTCTCTCTCACACTCTCCTTCTCCTCCCTCTCTCCATCCCCCTCTTCCTCCATCATCCCTCTCTCCTCCTCCTCCATCCTCCCTCTCTCCATCCTCCCTCTCTCACCCTCTTCCCCCGCTCTCAGTGATAGTCTGGTGCCTACTTTAACATCCTGGGTACCCTCCACACTAGTAATTAACCTGCCTACACAAAACAGCAATCTGTTTGTGTGAGTCCTGCCTCCTTCCTTCCATCCCTCCCTTCTTTCTACCCTCCCCACCAGATCTCAGTCAGTGTATTGGTGGTGGGTTTTCGCCCCTCGCCCTCCTCACCAGAACCCTAACCTTCGTGCCCTCTTCCTGGTCCATGATTGCTGTGTGTCTGTATGTTGGTGTGAATGCCTGTAATCTTAGCAGCTTGTCTCTGGATCTGGAAGCTTGTTATCACCTCTACATACTGTCCATCTGTGTGAAATGGCCTCATGACCTGTAAATGTGCTCTACGTTGGCGTGGATGCGCGTAATGTTCACTTGCCAACAGGTTGTCTCCTGGAAACAGGCTCCGTGTGTGACATGGCCCTGACACTGTGGAGACACCAGGTTGTCTCCTGGAAACAGGCTCCGTGTGACATGGCCCTGACAGTGTGGAGACACCAGGTTGTCTCCTGGAAACAGGCTCCGTGTGACATGGCCCTGACACTGTGGAGACACCAGGTTGTCTCCTGGAAACAGGCTCCGTGTGACATGGCCCTGACAGTGTGGAGACACCAGGTTGTCTCCTGGAAACAGGCTCCGTGTGACATGGCCCTGACACTGTGGAGACACCAGGTTGTCTCCTGGAAATAGGCTCTGTGTGTGACATGGCCCTGACACTGTGGAGACACCAGGTTGTCTCCTGGAAACAGGCTCCGTGTGACATGGCCCTGACACTGTGGTGACACCAGGTTGTCTCCTGGAAACAGGCTCCGTGTGACATGGCCCTGACACTGTGGAGACACCAGGTTGTCTCCTGGAAACAGGCTCTGTGTGTGACATGGCCCTGACACTGTGGAGACACCAGGTTGTCTCCTGGAAACAGGCTCCGTGTGACATGGCCCTGACACTGTGGTGACACCAGGTTGTCTCCTGGAAACAGGCTCCGTGTGTGACATGGCCCTGACAGTGTGGAGACACCAGGTTGTCTCCTGGAAACAGGCTCCGTGTGTGACATGGCCCTGACACTGTGGAGACACCAGGTTGTCTCCTGGAAACAGGCTTCGTGTGACATGGCCCTGACACTGTGGAGACACCAGGTTGTCTCCTGGAAACAGGCTCCGTGTGACATGGCCCTGACAGTGTGGAGACACCAGGTTGTCTCCTGGAAACAGGCTCCGTGTGACATGGCCCTGACACTGTGGAGACACCAGGTTGTCTCCTGGAAACAGGCTCCGTGTGACATGGCCCTGACAGTGTGGAGACACCAGGTTGTCTCCTGGAAACAGGCTCCGTGTGACATGGCCCTGACACTGTGGAGACACCAGGTTGTCTCCTGGAAACAGGCTCTGTGTGTGACATGGCCCTGACACTGTGGAGACACCAGGTTGTCTCCTGGAAACAGGCTCCGTGTGACATGGCCCTGACACTGTGGTGACACCAGGTTGTCTCCTGGAAACAGGCTCCGTGTGTGACATGGCCCTGACAGTGTGGAGACACCAGGTTGTCTCCTGGAAACAGGCTCCGTGTGTGACATGGCCCTGACACTGTGGAGACACCAGGTTGTCTCCTGGAAACAGGCTCTGTGTGTGACACAACCTACTATTTCACACTCATTTCCCTGTCATTTCACACAATCTCTCACTTTCTTCTTCACTCTCTCTCTGTCACAACTTCCGTCGAAGTCGGTTCCTCTCCTTGTTCGGGCGGCGTTCGGGGGTCGACGTCACCGGCTTTCTAGCCATCGCCGATCCACCTTTCACTTTTCCATTTGTTTTGTCTTGTTTTCCTAGTGGGTCAGGAGTGACAGTGAGTCCAGTGGGTCAGGAGTGACAGTGAGTCCAGCAGGTCAGGAGTGACAGTGAGTCCAGCAGGTCAGGAGTGACAGTGAGTCCAGTGGGTCAGGAGTGACAGTGAGTCCAGTGGGTCAAGAGTGACAGTGAGTCCAGTGGGTCAGAAGTGACAGTGAGTAAGTGGGTCAGGAGTGACAGTGAGTCCAGTGGGTCAGGAGTGACAGTGAGTCCAGTGGGTCAGGAGTGACAGTGAGTCCAGTGGGTCAGGAGTGACAGTGAGTCAAGCAGGTCAGAAGTGACAGTGAGTCCAGTGGGTCAGGAGTGACAGTGAGTCCAGTGGGTCAGAAGTGACAGTGAGTCCAGTGGGTCAGAAGTGACAGTGAGTCCAGTGGGTCAGGAGTGACAATGCGTCCAGTAGGTCAGGAGTGACAGTGAGTCCAGCAGGTCAGGAGTGACAGTGAGTCCAGTGGGTCAGGAGTGACAGTGAGTCCAGTGGGTCAGAAGTGACAGTGAGTCCAGCAGGCCAGGAGTGACAGTGAGTCCATTGGGTCAGGAGTGACTGTGAGTCCAGTGGGTCAGGAGTGACTGTGAGTCCAGTGGTTCAGGAGTGACAGTGAGTCCAGCAGGTCAGGAGTGACAGTGAGTCCAGCAGGTCAGGAGTGACAGTGAGTCCAGTGGGTCAGGAGTGACAGTGAGTCCAGTGGGTCAAGAGTGACAGTGAGTCCAGTGGGTCAGAAGTGACAGTGAGTAAGTGGGTCAGGAGTGACAGTGAGTCCAGTGGGTCAGGAGTGACAGTGAGTCCAGTGGGTCAGGAGTGACAGTGAGTCCAGTGGGTCAGGAGTGACAGTGAGTCAAGCAGGTCAGAAGTGACAGTGAGTCCAGTGGGTCAGGAGTGACAGTGAGTCCAGTGGGTCAGAAGTGACAGTGAGTCCAGTGGGTCAGAAGTGACAGTGAGTCCAGTGGGTCAGGAGTGACAATGCGTCCAGTAGGTCAGGAGTGACAGTGAGTCCAGCAGGTCAGGAGTGACAGTGAGTCCAGTGGGTCAGGAGTGACAGTGAGTCCAGTGGGTCAGAAGTGACAGTGAGTCCAGCAGGCCAGGAGTGACAGTGAGTCCATTGGGTCAGGAGTGACTGTGAGTCCAGTGGGTCAGGAGTGACTGTGAGTCCAGTGGTTCAGGAGTGACAGTGAGTCCAGTGGTTCAGGAGTGACAGTGAGTCCAGCAGGTCAGGAGTGACAGTGAGTCCAGCGGGTCAGAAGTGACAGTGAGTAAGTGGGTCAGGAGTGACAGTGAGTCCAGCAGGTCAGGAGTGACAGTGAGTCCAGTGGGTCAGAAGTGACAGTGAGTCCAGTGGGTCAGGAGTGACAGTGAGTCCAGTGGGTCCCGTAACATCCAGTAGGTCCAGATACAATAGATTAGTTTAGTTGATGAACATTAAAAACTTCTTAAGGATTGATGTCCAGCTAGCGGGACAACTTCCGGTGAAACTGGCGGGCGCGCATTTCAAATAAATAATAATGAATATTATGGATTTCAAACATTTAGGTACATATAAGTGTCTTACATTGGCTGAAAGCTTAAATTCTTGATAATCTAACTGCATCTAACTACTAATTTACAGTAGCTATTAAAGCAAAACATTCCATGTGATTGTTTGAGGTCAGCGCCCCACATCAAACTATTTTCCACCGGCACAGGTTTCATACGTTCACATATAACGATTAAATATTCACTTACTTTTTGAAAATCTTCCTCTGATTTGTCATCCAAAGGGTCCCAGCTATAACATGTAGTGTAATTTTGTTAGATAAAATCTTTCTTTATATCCCAAAAAGTCTGTTTAGTTGGCACCATCGATTTGAGTAATCCACTCGTTCATCTTGCAGAGAAAACAATCTGAAAATCTACCCATAAACTTTGTTTCAACAAGTCAAAATATGTTTTTATTTACTCCTCAGACAGCCTAAAATGTAATCAAACTATAATATTTATTTCGGAAAGTAGTATGTTCAATGGAAAACCGATTTTAGCAGGTGCAAATTCCCAAGACATGAGTCTGAAACTGTTATTTCTTATTCGTTTTTATAGTTACAAGCCTGAAACCTTGAACATAGACCGCTGACACCCTGTGGAAGCCATAGGAGCTAATTTTCAATATGACCTTTCTCTTGCATTTCTAAGAGGATTGTCTCTCCAAAAAGGTATTTCCGGTTGGTGTTTCTTTGGATTTTCTCCTACCAAATCTATTGTGTTATATTCTCCTACATTATTTTAAAATTTCTACAAACTTCAGTGTTTTCTTTCCAATGGTACCAATTATATGTATATCCTGGCTTCTGGGCCTGAGATACAGGCAGTTTACTTTGGGCACGTCATTCAGACAGGAAGTGAAGAAAAAAGGGGCCTAGCCCTAAGAAGTTTTAATGTGATGAATATTTAATGAGGAGCTTATCAGGATCACTAGTTAGGTTTACTCACACCGCCATCCTTTATTCATGGTTGTCACATCCTGTCTTGATCAGAGCTCTAGCTAAATGAATAGTAAAAAGTAATGACTGGTTGGGATTATGGATAAGCAATGGCGGACAACTCTCTCACTCTGTGTGCGTGCGTGTGTGTATGACCGTGCGCGTGTGTGTGTATGACCGTGTGTGTGTGCATGACCGTGTGTGAGCGTGTACATGTGTATCATCTGAGCCTAGTGGATTATGGACAGAGCCTTTCTCAGAAAGGTGCAGTCTTTCTCTCAGAGTTTTAGTCAATGTTATATAGTCCAAGTGTATTTTCTCCAAGAGCTGCTCTCCATACAGCATAGAGATAAAGACAGCGACAGCTCTCCTTAGTTCCAGACTTACAGTGTTTCAATGAGTATTGATCAAGCACAATACTCATTGTAGGTCTCAGACCATGTGTCTCAGGGCGTAGGTCTCAGACCGTGTGTCTCAGGGCGTAGGTCTCAGACCGTGTGTATCAGGGCGTAGGTCTAAGATCGTGTGTCTCAGGGCGTAGGTCTCAGACCGTGTGTTTCAGGGCGTAGGTCTCAGACCGCGTGTCTCAGGGCGTAGGTCTCAGACCGTGTGTCTTAGGGCGTAGGTCTCAGACCGTGTGTCTCAGGGCGTAGGTCTCAGACCGTGTGTCTCAGGGCGTAGGTCTCAGACCGTATGTCTCAGGGCGTAGGTCTCAGACCGTATGTCTCAGGGCGTAGGTCTCAGACCGTAGGTCTCAGACCGTAGGTCTCAGGGCGTAGGTCTCAGGGCGTAGGTCTCAGGGCGTAGGTCTCAAGGCGTAGGTCTCAAGGCCGTGTGTCTCAGGGCGTAGGTCTCAGATCGTGTGTCTCAGGGCGTAAGTCTCAGACCGTGTGTTTCAGGGCGTAGGTCTCAGACCGTGTGTCTCAAGGCGTAGGTCTCAAGGCCGTGTGTCTCAGGGCGTAGGTCTCAGATCGTGTGTCTCAGGGCGTAAGTCTCAGACCGTGTGTTTCAGGGCGTAGGTCTCAGACCGTGTGTTTCAGGGCGTAGGTCTCAGACCGTGTGTTTCAGGGCGTAGGTCTCAGGGCATTTCCCATAGCTGAGTCTCCAGACAGTCTCGCTCCACTGCAGGCTAATAGAACCTAGAACATTACAAATGAGCTTTGTGTTCTAGAACTGAATGCAACCATTAGGAGCAAGTCTCCATGGAAATGTTGAATGCATCAGCACAAGTCATTTGGAGTTTGGACAGATAATTGTGCTGAGTCCTATTTTTAGTCCTTGCCTCTGTTTGCATCTCTCTCTAATTTGCTTTGAAAAATGAAAAGTCAGCAAATCCTTCTGTAACGGCTGCAGTCTCAATCTGTCTGCCTTCTCTCTGCACACACACTCAGCCCCCAGTCCCTGCATTCTCTCTGCACACACACTAAGCCCCCAGTCACTGCATTCTCTCTGCACACACACTCAGCCCCCAGTCACTGCATTCTCTCTGCACACACACTCAGCCCCCAGTCCCTGCATTCTCTCTGCACACACACTCAGCCCCCAGTCCCTGCATTCTCTCTGCACACACACACACTCAGCCCCCAGTCCCTGCATTCTCTCTGCACACACACACACTCAGCCCACAGTCCCTGCATTCTCTCTGCACACACACACACTCAGCCCCCAGTCCCTGCATTCTCTCTGCACACACACACACTCAGCCCACAGTCCCTGCATTTTCTCTGCACACACACACACACTCAGCCCCCAGTCCCTGCATTCTCTCTGCACACACACTCAGCCCCCAGTCCCTGCATTCTCTCTGCACACACACACACTCAGCCCCCAGTCCCTGCATTATCTCTGCACACACACTGAGCCCCCAGTCCCTGCATTATCTATGCACACACACTGAGCCCCCAGTCCCTGCATTATTTCTGCACACACACTTAGCCCCCAGTCCCTGCATTATCTCTGCACACACACTGAGCCCCCAGTCCCTGCATTATCTCTGCGCACACACTGAGCCCCCAGTCCCTGCATTATCTATGCGCACACACTGAGCCCCCAGTCCCTGCATTATTTCTGCACACACACTTAGCCCCCAGTCCCTGCATTATCTCTGCACACACACTGAGCCCCCAGTCCCTGCATTATCTATGCACACACACTGAGCCCCCTGTCACTGCATTATCTCTGCACACACACTGAGTCCCCAGTCCCTGCATTATCTCTGCACACACACTGAGCCCCCAGTCCCTGCATTATCTATGCACACACACTGAGCCCCCTGTCACTGCATTATCTCTGCACACACACTGAGTCCCCAGTCCCTGCATTATCTATGCACACACACTGAGCCCCCATTCCCTGCATTATCTATGCACACACATTGAGCCCCCAGTTACTGCATTATCTATGCACACACTTAGCCCCCAGTCCCTGCATTATCTCTGCACACACACTGAGCCCCCAGTCCCTGCATTATCTATGCACACACACTGAGCCCCCTGTCCCTGCATTATCTATGCACACACTGAGCCCCCAGTCCCTGCATTATCTATGCACACACACTGAGCCCCCAGTCCCTGCATTATCTCCAAATGACTTGTCATTTCATGTCTAAGCTGACTGTGTATGTGTTTGTATGTGTGTGAGTGTGTGTGTGTGTGTGTGTGTGTGTGTGTGTGTGTGTGTGTGTGTGTGTGTGTGTGTGAGTGTTTCAGTGTGTGTGTGTGTGTGTGTGTGTGTGTGTGTGTGTAAGTGTTAAACAAACAAAAATGTAGGGACATTTTGTTAGTCCCCACAAGGGGGTTTAGGGTTAATGTTAGAATTAGTGTTAGGGTTCGAATTAGGTTTAGGGTTAGTAGCTAGGGTTAGTTTTAGGGTTAGGGTAAGGGTACAGGTTAAGGTTAGGTTCAAGGTTATGGGTTAGGGAAAATAGGATTTTGAATGGGACTGAATTGTGTATTCCCACAAGGTTAGCTGTACAAGACTCTCTGTGTGTGTTTCAGTGCGTTTCTTTATTTCAGTGTGTAGAAAGTCTGTAGACTTCTCACCCTAGTTTGTTCTGTGCTTTTGGTGTTTTGTGAACAAGCTGTTTCCTCCTCTGCCGAGCACTAGAGGCTGAACAAACAGAGGTCCATTAAAGACGACTAACACCCAGAGATCCACTACAGAGATAAACAGCCTGCATATCTGTCCAGTGAACAGGACCTCGTTTCCCAGGGCCTTTGTATCGTTACGCTCATCGTTAGAACCATCTTACGATGTATCTTTAGTAGTCGAGATGTTTCCCCAAACCATTGTTGTTAAAGTTACACTTAAAAAGTCTTGTTATTTACCGACTGCCTCAGACAAAATCAGCTAAGTGGGTTGTTGGATGGTTTTTGGCCCTTTCGTGTCTCTTTATACACAGAAGATCTCCGCTAAACCTCAGAATCAAGATCAACATATATATTTTTTTATAAGTTAACTACTGTAATTACAAAGCCCATTGAACATGGGGACCGGGACATATTCCAAGATTAATCTAAAACTGCAGTCATATCTTGAATACCTTGTTTTATCACCCTATTTGCAGTTTCTAAAAGTTTCCCCAAAATGTCATTGTCTACCTTCATTATCAGTCTAATATAACTGCAGGAGATGTATTGTGTCCCTGCCAGACACCATGGTCATTCATCACACTGTTTAAGCTGATCACTGCATTGTTATAACAAGCATCTAATTATCCCATAGAGAGACTGGAGGTGGATAGATCAGTAGATCAGGGCTCTACTACAATGCCTGAGCTCCTTTCATTCACAACGGGAGGACAATGGATTCTGTGTCTGGGCCTGGGCCGCTGTTAAAACAGGAAGATGGATATGGTCTTGGGTATTTAACATAGTTACAAAAAAGAGGGAGGCTTATGAAGCAGTTTAATAGATGGTTTCTGCTGAAATCTCACATTTGTAGAAATGCCCACACACCGATTCATTCAAGGGTTTATCTTTATTTTTTAAACTATTTTCTACATTCTAAAAAAAATAGTGAAGACATCAAAACTATGAAATAACACATATGGAATCATGTAGTAACCAAACAAGTGTTAAACAAATCAAAATGTATTTTATTCTTCAAATAGCCAACCCTTTGCCTTGATGACAGCTTTGCACACTCCTGGCATTCTCTCCACAAGCTTCATGAGGTAGTCACCTGGAATGCATTTCAATTAACAGTTGTGCCTTAAAGGCACACCTCTCTCAGTCTCTCTCTATCTCAGTCTCTCTGTCTCTCTCTCTATAGAGAGTAATTAGTTGTAGCCTCCTCTGGGAGGCTCTAATATAGATAATGTAGGTCGCTGCCTTACAGGATGTCCTGAAGCACTAGGAAATATGCATTATAATTAATAGACATAGGTGTTGATACATTTTTCTTTGTGGCAAATAAGGTTTGATATTTTAAAGTGTAAATTACAAACTTTAGAAGCGTTTTTTTAACCTTGATTCAACTACAATTAGCATGTTCCTGCTGTGCAGGAAACAACAGTGAACAAATTAAGATAGCAGAGCTGTATGTCTGTCTCTACAGACCAACCCAATTACACAAATGCCCCTCTTATATATCCGTCAGGTTATACCTCCCTGCTGGGATGTTGTTGAAAGGCGTGGAATCAGAGTGGGAACTAGTTCAGCTGGAGAGAAATGGAGTGTGTTGATGCCTTGAATAGAATGTGTATGCTGTGCATTCGGAAAGTATTCAGACCCCTTGACTTTGTCCATATTTTGTTATGTTACAGCCTTACATCTAATATTGATTCAATTCTTGTTTATTCCTCATCAATCTACACACAATACCCCATAATGGCAAAGCAAAAACATTTATTTTAAATTTTTAGCAATTTTTTTTTTTTTTAAACAATATGAAATATGATAAATCACATTTATGTAGGTATTCAGACCCTTTACTCAGTATTTTTTTGAAGCACCTTTGGCAGTGATTACAGCCTCGTGTCTTCTTGGGTATTACGCTACAAGCTTGACACACTTGTATTTGGGGAGTTTCTCCCATTCTTCTCTGCAGATCCTCTCAAGCTCTGTCAGGTTGGATGGGGAGCGTTGCTGCACAGCTATTTTCAGATCTCTCCAGATATGTTCAATCGGGTTCAAGTCCGGGCTCTGGCTGGGCCACTCAAGGACATTCAGACACTTGTCCCAAAGCCACTCCTGCGCTGTCTTGGCTGTGTGCTTACGGTCGCTGTCCTGTTGGAAGGTGAACCTTTAACCCAGTCTGAGGTCCTAAGTGCTCTGGGGCAGCTTTTCATCAAGGATCTCTCTGTACTTTGCTCCGTTCATCTTTGCCTTGATCCTGACTAGTTTCAGAATCCCTGCCGCTGAAAAACATCCCCACATCACGAAGCTGCCACCACCATGCTTCACCGTAGGGATGGTGCCAGGTTTACTCCAGACGTTACGCTTGGCATTCAAGCCAAAGAGTTCTATCTTTGTTTCATCAGACCAGATAATCTTGGTTTTCAAGGTCTGAGAGTCTTAAGATTTTGGAAACACCAAATGGGCTATCATGTGCCTTTTACTGAGGAGTAGCTTCCGTCTGGCCACTCTACCATAAAGGCCTGATTGGTGGAATGCTAAAGAGATGGTTGTCCTTCTGGAAGGTTCTCCCGTCTCCACAGAGGAACTCTAAAGCTCTGTCAGAGTGACCATAGGGTTCTTGGTCACCTCCCTGACCAAGGCCCTTCTCCCCCGATTGCTCAGTTTGGACGGGCGGCCAGCTCTAGGAAGAGTCTTGGTGGTTCCAAACTTATTTCATTTAAGAATGATGGAGGCCACTGTGTAAGTGTAAATAATAAGTTATAGTAATATCGCCCTCTCTGCCATCCCAGGCAGCCACATGCAAATATGAATTAATTTACCCTCTTCCCCCATCCATATTCTCACACTTATTGAGATATACAGTACCTTCTCCTCAGTCTTTCTACAAACATCCATTTAGAAAAAAACTTGGATGGTGAAAAGCCATCCATCTACACACAACATCTCCATTATACCAATGATGGGTATGTTTATATTAAAGGCAGTGTATCCTAAAACCCCACATATCAAAGTCTCTCTGTCTCTCTCAAGCAATCAGTCTCCACACACAGTTCCACATCTCTTAGCCCATCAATACCTCAGACTCAGTAGCGGTGCGTGCGTAAAATCACTGGAGGAAGTCAAGCCAGAAAGAAAAGCAATATTACAACCTACTGTATGTGTTGTGATAATTGTGTTCTTTGCTCTATAACCTGTTAGTTCATATGCCTTGCTACCTTGATATATAGGCCTAAGGCAGAGACAATAAGAAGACACAGTGGCAGAATAAATTGAACCACGCCTGTGTGTCATCACAAAACCGGAGAGCAAACTATGTCCGGTGAAATCCACAAAGCATATTGCATGTAATAAACAGTTACATGACCTACAGCATGGTCAAACAAGATAATGTTTCTGACATTTTCAGACCACTAAACAACTATTGATTTAGAACCACAGAGAGTTACTGCAAGTCACAAAGAAAACAGGAGCTGCTTCCACTATTCCAGCACCATTTCAACTTAAACATTTTGTCACGTTCTGACCTTTGTTCCTTTTTTTATGTCTTTATTTTAGTTTGGTCAGGGCGTGAGTTGGGGTGGGCATTCTATGTTGTTTTTCTATGTTTTGTTCTGTTGTTAGATTTCTATGTGTTTGGCCTAGTATGGTTCTCAATCAGAGGCAGGTGTCAGTCGTTGTCTCTGATTGGGAGCCATATTTAGGTAACCTGTTTTTCATGGTATGTTGTGGGTGATTATTTCCTGTTGTAGTGTTTGTTTCACATTTCAGGACTGTTTCGGTTTTCGGTATTATTCACTTTGTTATTTTGTATTTTTAATAAATTAAAATGGACACTTACCACGCTCCGTATTGGTCCGATCCTTGCTACTCCTCAGACGAAGAGGACGAGAACCCTTACACATTTCAACATCATCAAATCATCAATGCTTAGTATAATATTTAGGACAGGGACACTTTTTGGCTAGCTATTTAGCCACCAGAGGACAACAACACAACGAGATGCAACAGTTAAGTTTGGCTTTTGATGTGACGTGATTGCTAAAGCTCATTGTTCTATCTGTGTGACTGGTGTGAATCCAAATTCAAACTGGCTTCGCTTGACACTTTGTTTTGGTGTGCGCCAGAACCGTTCACAGTTGAGCTCACTCAGTTCAGCTCAACACTGATTGGCTATTATTGTATACTTTTTTTAACATGGGATGCCAAATGCTCGCTGGCTTCCCTTGCCTTCAATGCTATGGGAGACAATAATGTCATACTCTTTATGACCTGACAGCATCAGATAGATGGGCTACACGTACAGAGACAGAGGGGCGCTGTTTCGTTCGGTCGGATGCTTTCTCCGGTGAGATACATCCAGCCTCTTGGGAATTTAATGAAAATGATGAAACACAGAGAGACAAAAGATCAATTATTTGATATGCTTTTATTTTTTATTGGTACATTTTAGGGGTGAAGCCTGGTTTCCCTTGACATCCATGAATACACGCCACTGCACAGACTTCAGCTTATCGCCACACAGCAGTGTCTACGTGTGTGCGAACAATGTACATTACTGTGTGTGTGTGTGTGTGTGTGTGTGTGTGTGTGTGTGTGTGTGTGTGTGTGTGTGTGTGTGTGTGTGTGTGTGTGTGTGTGTGTGTGTGTGTGTGTGTGTGTGTGTGAGAGTGAGAGTGAGAGTGAGTGTGTTTGTTTTGTGCTACTAGGATGAGACTGAGGCTTCGCCAAAGTAGGTTACAGTGTTAATCACATCGTTTCCAGGGGCGACAGTAACCGAGGGAGCACAGTGTTCCTACGGTAACAACATCACTTCCTTTCCAGACATCTGTTATCGCTCTTTCTCTCTCTACCTATCCCTTCGTCTTTCACCCTAAGCTTCTTGTTCTTCCTCTCTGTCCCTGTTCCTCAAGCCAAAGCTTACAAATACAGTATACAGTGCATTCAGAAGGTATTCAGACCACTTTCATTTATCCACATTTTGTTACGTTACGGCCTTATTCTAAAATGGATTAAATTTAATAAAAAATCCTCGTCAATCTACACACAATACCCCATAATGACAAACCAAAACAGGTTTTTATACATTTTAGCAAATCTTCTACAAAAAAAAAATATATATATATCTTATTTACATAAGCATTGTGTCGAGGCACAGATCTGGGAAAGGGTAACATTTATCCAGCATTGAAGGTCCCCAAGAACACAGTGGCCTCCATCATTCTTAAATGGAAGAAGTTTGGAACCACCAAGACTCTTCCCAGAGCTGGCCGCCCGACCAAACTGAGCAATCGGGGGAGAAGGGCCTTGGTCCGGGAGGTGACCAAGAACCCGATGGTCACTCCGACAGAGCTCCAGAGTTCCTCTGTGGAGATGGGAGAACCTTCCAGAAGGACAACCATCTCTGCAGCACTCCACCAATCAGGCCTTTATGTTAGAGTGACCAGATGGAAACCACTCCTCAGTAAAAGGCAAATGACAGCCCACTTGGAGTTTACCAAAAGGGACTTAAATGACTCTCAGACGATGAGAAACAAGCTTGTCTGGTCTGATGAAATCAAGATTGAACTCTTTGGCCTCAATGCTAAGTGTCACTTCTGGAGTAAACCTGGCATCATCCCGTGAGGTGAAGCTTGGTGGTGGCAGCATCATGCTGTGGGGATGTTTTTCAGTGGCAGTGACTGGGAGACTAGTCAGGATTGAGGGAAAGATGAATGGAGAAAAGTACAGAGAGATTTGATGAAAACCTGCTCTAGAGCACTCAGGACCTCAGACTGGGGTGAAGGTTCACGTTCCAACAGGACAACGACCCTAAGCACACAGCCAATATAGCGCAGGAGTGGCTTCGGAACAAGTCTCTGAATGTCCTCCTGACACATAACAAAATGTGGAAAAAGTCAAGGAGTCAGAATACTTTTAGAAGGCACTGTAGAGTGGTATAATTGTTTCTGTGTATATAAAAAAGTATGTGGACACCCCTTCAAATTAGTGGATTCAGCTATTTCAGCCACACCGCTGCACAGTCATGCAATCTCCATAGACAAACATTGGCAGTAGAATGGCCTTACTGAAAGCTCAGTGAATTACAATGTGGCACTGTCATAGGATGCCACCTTTCCAACAAGTCAGTTCATCAAATGTCTGCCCTGCTAGAGCTGCCTTGGTCAACTGTAAGTGCTGTTAGTGTGAAGTGGAAACGTCTAGGAGCAACAATGGCTCAGCCGCGAAGTGGTAGGTCACACAAGCTCACATAATGGGACCCACATAATTTGACCCAGTGCTAATGCACGTAACGTGTCAAAATCATCTGTTCTCGGTTGCAACACTCACTACCGAGTTCCAAACTACCTCTGGAAACAATTTTTGTACAAGAACTGTTAGTCTGGAGCTTCATAAAATGGGTTTCCATGGCAGAGCAGCCACCCACAAGCTTAAGATCACCATGTGCAATGTCAAGCGTTGGATGGAGTGGTGTAAAGCTCACCACCATTGAACTCTGGAGCAGTGGAAACACGTTCTCTGGAGTGATGAACCACGCTTCACCATCTGGCAGTCTGACGGACAAATCTGTGTTTGGAGGATGCCAGGAGAACGCTACCTGCCCCAAAGCAAAGTGCCAACTGTAAAGTTTGGTGGAGGAGGAATAAATGTTCGACGAGCAGGTGTCCACATACTTTTGGTCTTGTAGTGTCTATAAAAAATATTTTTTAAACATGGAGATGTAGCTACGTGTTTCATTTACTTACCACCTCACTAAGTTCAGAACGTTGACTTCTAACATATTGGCCGTTCACAGAATATACACATAGAAATGCAACGTGACGGACAGTGAGATCCTCATCATGTACAGCTCTATACAGTGAAACTCTAGTCAAGGTGATCTATCTCTGTGTTCTGGCTGTGGCCCAGATTCTTTTTGGCCCTGAAATAGAGCGCACCTGTGTGTGATCATCATTCAGGTCCTGAGCTACCCAACTGTGATATCATCATCAATTGCCTGTTGACTGACTCAGCACATTCTCATCCCTGCTCTAAATTCTACACAACACCAGCTGTAGTCCGCCCAACATTCTGAAGTTTTAACGTTCCATAGTTCTGTAGTGTTGTACAGAGGGCGGGTGGGATGACGTGGAAAATACTTCATCTCTTCTCTTTCTTCTTTCTCTTTTCTCTTTCTTCATCTCCCTAATTAAGCAATACTTTGGTGCAAGAGGACACATTTGCAAGACATAGAGAACACCCTCAGAGGTCAGGCCAAGGTTGTGAGGCCAAGGTTGTGAGGCCAAGGTCAGGCCAAGGTTGTGAGGCCAAGGTTGTGGGGCCAAGGTTAGTCCAAGGTTGTGAGGTCAAGGTTGTGGGGCCAAGGTCAGTCCAAGGTTGTGAGGCCAAGGTTGTGGGGCCAAGGTCAGTCCAAGGTTGTGAGGTCAAGGTCAGTCCAAGATTGTGAGGCCAAGGTCAGTCCAAGGTTGTGAGGTCAAGGACAGACCAAGGTTGTGAGGCCTAAGGTTGTGAGGCCTAAGGTTTTGAGGCCTAAGGTTGTAGGGCATTCACTCACTGCTCTAGAATGTAGTGAAATTCCGGTACATTTGAGAGGGTGCCACTAAATGAATGTCTAAACTTAGTTTTCTTTAGCCTATGTCATAATTACTCACATAGAATTAATCATAAAATTGTTCTCTACAGTATTAGAAACTTCATATATTTGTACTTGACAGTGTTGATGAAATAAGAACATTAGTTTGCTGTGACTGTTGATAGTTTAGACTGCGCCGCTCTTGGTTGTATCTTTTCCATATTTGTTCTCGATTCGGTCTTACGTAGCAACATTTTTAATGGCGTTTTTTTTCATTGGATAAAAGTAGAGATTCAGAGCTAGAAAATGTTATTTGATACACTACAGTTGAGGAACAATGGGAAAGTAATTCTGCTTTGAATCAATCAATCAAATGTATTTATTAAGCCCTTTTTACATCAGCCAATGTCACAACGTGCTGTACAGAAACCCAGCCTAAAACCCCAAACAGCAAGCAATGCAGATGTAGAAGCACGGTGGCTAGGACAAACTCTATAGAAAGGCCAAAACCTAGGAAGAAACCTAGAGAGGATCCAGGCTCTGAGGGGTGGCCAGTCCTCTTCTGGATGTGACGGGTGGAGATTACAACAGAACATGGCCAAGATGTTCAAATGTTCATAAATGACCAGCAGGGTAAGATAATAATAATCACAGTGGTTGTAGAGGGTGCAACAGGTCAGCACCTCAGGAGTAAATGTCAGTTGGCTTTTCATAGCCACTCATTCAGAGTTAGAGTCAGCAGGTGCGGTAGAGAGAAAGAGTCTAAAACAGCAGGTCCGGGACAAGGTAGCACGTCCAGTGAACAGGTCAGGGTTCCATAGCTGCAGGCAGCACAGTTGAAACTGGAGCAGCATCATGACCAGGTGGACTGGGGACAGCAAGGAGTCATCAGGCCAGGTAGTCCTGAGGCATGGTCCTAGGGCTCAGGTCCTCCAAGATAAGAGAGAGAGAAAGAGGGAGAGAGAAGAAGGCAGATAATTAGAGGGAGCATACTTAAATTCACACAGGACACCGGATAAGACATGAGAAATACTCCTCATATAACAGACTGACCCTAGCCCCCCGTCAGATAAACTTTTGCAGTATGAATACTGGAGGCTGAGACAGGAGGGGTCGGGAGACACTGTGACCCTGTTCGACGATACCCCCCGGAAAGGGCCAAACAGGCAGGATATACTGTAACCCCACCCACTTTGCTAAGGCACAGCCCCCACACCTCTAGAGGGATATCTTCAACCACCAACCTACTACCCTGAGACAAGGCCGAGTATAGCCCACGAAGACCTCCTCCACGGCACGAACCCGAGGGGGGCGCCAACCCAGACAGGAAGATAACGTAAGTGACTCAACCCACTCAAGAGACTCACCTATCCTAGGGACGGCATGGAAGAGCACGAGTAAACCAATGACTTAGCCCCCGTAATAGGGTTAGAGGCAGAGAATCCCAGTGGAGAGAGGGGATCCGGCCTGGCAGAGACAGCAAGGGCGGTCCGTTGCTCCAGTGCATTTCTGTTCACCGTCACACACCTGGGCCAGACTACACTCAATCATAGGACCTACTGAAGAGATGAGACTTCAATAAAACCTTAAAGGTCGAGAACGAGTCTGTGTCTCTCACATGGATAGGCATACCATTCAATAAAAATGGAGCTCTATTGGAGAAATCCCTGCCTCCAGCTGTTTGCTTAGAAATTCTAGGGATAGTAAGGAGGCCTGCGTCTTGTGACCGTAGCGTACGTATAGGTATGTACGGCAGGACCACATCAGAAAGATAGGTAGGAGCAAGCCCATGTAATGCTTTGTAGGTCAGCAGTAAAACCTTGAAATCAGCCCTAGCCTTAACAGGAAGCCAGTGTAGAGAAGCTAGCACTGGAGTAATATGATAACAATTTTGGGTTCTAGTCAAGATTCTAGCAGCCGTGTTTAGCACTAACTGAAGTTTATCCGGAAAGTAGAGCATTGCAGTAGTCTAATCTAGAAGTGACCAAAGCATAGATACATTTTTCTGCATCATTTTTTTAACAGAATGTTTCTGATTTTTGCAATGTTACGAAGATGGAAAAAAGCTGTCCTTGAAACAGTCTTGATATGTTCGTCAAAAGAGAGATCAGGGTCCAGAGTAACGCCAAGGTTCTTCACAGTTTTTTTGAGATGACTCTACAACCATCAAGATTAATTGTCAGATCCAACAGAAGATCTCTTTGTTTCTTGGGACCTAGACCTAGCATCTCTGTGTTGTCCGAGTATAAAAGTAAAACATTAGCCGCCATCCACTTCCCTTTGTCTGAAACACAGGCTTCCAGGGAGAGCAATTTTGGGGCTTCACCATATTTCATTGAAATATATGTAACGATGTCCGCTGAGAGTCGGGAAGCAAGTTCAGGAAGTGAGTGTATTAAAAATAAACACAACATAATAAGAAATAAGAAACGAGGACAACGCACAGACATGAAACTGAAACAGAAACAATAACACCTGGGGAAGGAACCAAAGGGAGTGACATATATAAGGAAGGTAATCAGGGAAGTGATGGAGTCCAGGTGAGTCTGATGACGCGCAGGTGCATGTAACGATGGTGACAGGTGTGCGCCATAATGAGCAGCCTGGTGACCTAGAGGCCAGAGAGGGAGCACACGTGATAATAAACAGCTGTGTCTTGTCCGCATAGCAGTGAAAGTTAACATTATTTTTCTGAATGTCATCACCAAGAGGAAAAATATATAGTGAAAACAATAGTGGTCCTAAAACGGAACCGTGAGGAACACCAACATTTACAGTTGATTTGTCAGAAGACAAAACATCAACAGAGACAAACTGATATCTTTCCAACAGACTAGATCTAAACCAGGCCAGAACTTACCTGTGTAGACCAATTTGGGTTTCCAATCTCTCTAAAAGAATGTGGTGATCGATGGTATCAAAAGCAACACTAAGGTCTAGGAGCACGAGGAAAGACGATGTGCCTTGGTCTGATGCCATTAACCTTTCATGAGTATCTACCCCGGATCCGGGAGCACCCCCCACCCCCCCACACTGATTAGCAACGCTAGCATAGCGTCACAATTAAATAGTAGCATCTAAATATCATTAAATCACAAGTCCAAGACACCTAATGAAAGATACAGATCTTGTGAATAAAGTCACCATTTCAGATTTTTAAAATGTTTTACAGGGAAGACAAAATATGTAAATCTATTAGCTAACCATGTTAGCAAAAGACACCCTTTTTCTTTGTCCACCATTTTTTCTCAACACCAGTAGCTATCACCAATTCGGCTAAACTAAGATATTGATAGCCACTAACCAAGAAAAACCTCATCAGATGACAGTCTGATAACATATTTATGGTATAGGATAGGTTTTGTTAGAAAAATTTGCATATTTCAGGTATAAATCATAGTTTGCCATTGCAGCCAGCATCACAAATCTCACCAAAGCTCCTAGAATTACTACAGACAGCAACCTGTATTACCAATTTACTCATCATAAAACATTTCTTAAAAATACACAGCACATAGCAATGGACAGACACAGATCTTGTGAATTCAGACAACATTTCAGATTTTCTAAGTGTTTTACGGCGAAAACACAATAAATCGTTATATTAGCATACCACATACGCAAACGTTACCCGAGCACTGATTCTAGCCAAAGAGAGCGATATCATATCATCGCCAAAATACACTGCTCAAAAAAATAAAGGGAACACTTAAACAACACAATGTAACTCCAAGTCAATCACACTTCTGTGAAATGAAACTGTCCACTTAGGAAGCAACACTGATTGACAGTAAATTTCACATGCTGTTGTGCAAATGGAATAGACAAAAGGTGGAAATTATAGGCAATTAGCAAGACACCCCCCAAAACAGGAGTGATTCTGCAGGTGGTGACCACAGACCACTTCTCAGTTCCTATGCTTCCTGGCTGATGTTTTGGTCACTTTAAATGCTGGCGGTGCTCTCACTCTAGTGGTAGCATGAGACGGAGTCTACAACCCACACAAGTGGCTCAGGTAGTGCAGTTCATCCAGGATGGCACATCAATGCGAACTGTGGCAAAAATGGTTTGCTGTCTCTGTCAGCGTAGTGTCCAGAGCATGCAGACGCTACCAGAAGACAGGCCAGTACATCAGGAGACGTGGAGGAGGCCGTAGGAGGGAAACAACCCAGCAGCAGGACCGGTACCTCCGCCTTAGTGCAAGGAGGTGCACTGCCAGAGCCCTGCAAAATGACCTCCGGCAGGCCACAAATGTGCATCGACAGTTGTCGCAGTGACATCATAAATATTATATTGAAAAAGTTACTTGCATAGTGGAGTCTTTTGTTTAGAGATGTAGCTAGCTAACATTAAGATATAACTAGCAAGGCAAATGGCACTGAGATACAAATAATATTACTACACAGATCATACACGTAACGTTAGCTAGCTATCTAATAGTACACTTTAACTTGAAATGAAAATGACTTTCTGACAAAATTAGAAGCGTGAAATATCTGAAAATGTACAGTGGTTCCTCCTTTAAAAGTTGCGTCATATTGCGGCACACCTTGCGTGCTGCCGCAGCATTCTGTGGTACGCCATTTAATTCTCAGCCATTTTACTTGTTACTGCCCTGACCTTTAAGATCCTTTAATTTCTGTATTTGATTAGGTCAGGGTGTTATTAAGGTGGGCATTCTAGTTTTTAATTTCTAGGTTGGCCTAGTATGGTTCCCAATCAGAGGCAGCTGTCTACCGTTGTCTCTGATTGGGGATCATATTTAGGCAGCCTTTTCCCACCTGTTGTTTGTGGGATCTTGTGTTTTTGTATAGTTGCCTTAGGCACTGCATTACTGCATGTTTGGTATTTTCTTTGTTGTTTTGGTTGTAAGTAAGTCACTATTAAATATAATGTTGAACTCTACGCACGCTGTGCCTTGGTCCACTCATTTCAACAATCGTGACAGTTACTGCAAGTCTTTACTAGTTTGACCACCAGAGGGCATCTTTGAGAAGCATTTGATAGTATTCCGTATTGGCATTACCAGAGAATGTAAATCCTTTTTTTGTAATAACATAGTTTATGGGATTGATTTGAAGAAATTTGGATGAATTCATTTGATTAATACTATGGTGTTTCTATTAAGAGAAAAACTAAAAACGAAACCCTCAGAGTTTTCGTTAGGATGGAATGGAAAATATGGCGCTGTACAACGTGATTGTCGGGAGTAGGCTACAGGATTGGAGGATTCTATATTGTTTGCCTTCATTAGACAACTCTGTTCCAATATTTCTGTAAATCAGTGATATTTATTCCCATAGTAATTCATTATGGATCCATAACTAAATCAAGATCTTCATTTTGAAAGAGTCCCATGTTACTACTGTATGTATTGTAGCCTACTAAACAAATAAACACAATTTGTTAATAAAATAATGATAAAAAAATACTCTTTCAAAATGCAGATGTTGATTTAGTTATGGATCCATAATGAATGACCTGAGGGTTTCGTTTTTCATGGAATTGAAAGACCAAAAGTTTGGACACACCTACTCATTCCAGGATTTTTATTTTGACTAATTTCTACATTGTAGAATAATAGTGAAAACATCACAACTACGAAATAACACCAGTATCCCGCGTGCCCTGCATTCTGTAGTACAGACATGGCCTGCTTTCCCTTATGTAAGGAATTAGGCACTTTCCCATGTTTACAACAGTAGTATTGTAGACTGCACAGTAGCCTAATAAACAGTTTATACAATAATGGTTAAAAAAATTATGTACCTAATTCCTTACATACCTATCTTATCCGTATATATGGAAACATGGATGGATGCTTCTTCCTTTCTACCACGGATACCATGGTTGCCCTTAGTTTGAATCTGGAGCCATCTGTGTTCTCTTTCCGACTCATTCTGCATATTTGCTATCAAACGGCAGAATTTTCTCCATCATACTCTAATTCCAATGATTTCAAATCTCGGGCCTGCATAAAGTGGAGAGCAACACTTATGCAGTCCTACTATGTGATATCTTTCAAAAAGGCTGCGTTAGAAAGGATTACCTACACATATTGACCAGCTCATATTATAGACAGAAGTGGGCTATATGGCAGACCAATCCAAAATCATATCTCGGCATGTGCAACCCACTCATTATCTCAGCCAATCAGGGCTAGCGGGAAGGATGCTAACTTTTTCCATGGCTAAACCAACTAGACTCGGAATTTAACAATGTTATTGGTATTTACAGATGGCATACAAGTTTGTTATTAAGGTACATGAAAGTTCACATGTTCCAGAATGCATTTCTGCCAAAAAAAATTCATTTTGATAGAAAAACAAAGTTTAACTTCTTATGGCTGCAAGCCCGACGTCGGTACACTTATGACAACAGCCAGCTCAAATGCAGGGCGCAAAATTCAAAATATATATTTTTTAAATATTTAACTTTCACACGTTAACAAGTCCAATACAGCAAATGAAAGGTACACATCTTGTGAATCCAGCCAACATGTCCGATTTTTAAAATGTTTTACAGCGAAAACAGCACGTATATTTATGTTAGCTCACCACCAAATACAAAAAAAGGGCAGACATTTTTCACAGCACAGGTAGCATGCACAAAGCCAACCTAACTAACCAAGAACCAACCAAACTAACCAACAAACAACTTCATCAGATGACAGTCTTATAACACGTTATACAATAAATCTATGTTTTGTTCGAAAAATGTGCATATTTCAGGTATAAATCATAGTTTACATTGCAGCTACAATCAGAAATTGCACCGAAAGCAGCCATAATAATTACAGACACCAACACCAAATACCTAATTACTCATCATAAAGCATTTCTGAAAAATACAGTGTACAGCAAATGAAAGACAGGCATCTTGTGATTCCAGCCAATATTTCCGATTTATTAAGTGTTTTACAGCGAAAACACAATATAGCGTTATATTAGCTTACCACAATAGCCAGAAAGACAAGCCATTTCCCAGTAGCAAAAGTTAGCGATCGTAACAAACCAGTAAAATATATATATTTTTTGACTAACCTTGATATTCTTCATCAGATGACAGTCCTATAACATCAGGTTATACATACACTTATGTTTTGTTCGAAAATGTGCATATTTAGAGCTGAAATCAGTGGTTACACATTGTGCTAACTTAGCTACTTTTTCCACAATGTCTAAACAGCAACAATATTTTTCTGACACGTTTTCTGACACACATATTCTGACCAAATAGCTATTCATAAACATAACAAAAAAATACATGTTGTATAGGAAATGATAGATCCATTATTTCTTAATGAAATCCAGTGTTAGAATTCTAAAAAATAACTTCATTACGACATCCAGCTTCGGTATAGCTGAGTACCCCAAAGTTGGGCGCCGGCGACTAGTTCACATGCACGACAGATATATGAAATAGCATCATAAAATGTTTCTTACTTTTAGTGATCTTCCATCAGAATGTTGGACAAGGTGTCCTTTGTCAAGAACAATCGTTGTTTGGATTTAGAACGTTCATTTTCCCTCTTGAATTAGCAAGCGCACTTGCCAAGTGGCACAAAGCTCTCCATGTCAACAAACGGAAGAGAACGGAACACGGCAAAACTCACGAAAAATGTTCAATAATCTGATGAAACTATATTGAAAAAACATACTTTACGATGATATGGTCACATGTATCAAATAAAATCAAAGCCGGAGATATTAGTCGCCTATAACGGCAGCTAAACAGAAGGAAAATCCATGTCCCCTTTCGCGCTCTCCAGAAAACAGGAAATGGGCGGACACATCATACAAAGAGCTTGTATTCCACTTCAGACCAAGATAAACACAAAATTTCTTCTCTCACCGCCTCTTGACATCCAGGGGAAGGTGTATGAAGTGCACCTATACTAATACGTATCATGTCCATGTATAAGCAGGAAGTAGAACAGAGCATCGATTTCAGACTTTCCACTTCCTGGTCAGGAAGTTTGTGCCAAATGAGTTCTGTTTGACTCACAGATATAATTCAAACGGTTTTAGAAACTAGAGAGTGTTTTCTATCCAATAGTAATAATAATATGCATATTGTACGAGCAAGAATTGAGTACGAGGCCGTTTGAAATGGGCACCTTTAATCAGAGCTACTCAATATTGCCCCTGCAGCCATAAAAAGTTAAGTTCAAATGGCGCTCCTGTGAAGTAGGGACGCGAGTCAGGACCCTGAAACTAATTCAGTCTGTTAGCTTTGTCAATGAATATATAAACTCAGCAAAAAAAGAAACGTCCTCTCACTGTCAACTGCAGTTATTTTCAGCAAACTCAACATGTGTAAATATTTGAATGAACATCACAAAAAAACTTAGACATAAACTGAACAAGTTCCACAGACATGTGACTAGCACAAATGGAATAATGAACAAAGGGGTGGGTCAAAATCAAAAGTAACAGTCAGTGTCTGGTTTGGCCACCAGCTGCATTAAGTACTGCAGTGCATCTCCTCCTCAGGGACTGCACCAGATTTGCCAGTTCTTGCTGTGAGATGTTACCCTACTCTTCCCCCAAGGCACCTGCAAGTTCCCTGACATTTATGGGGGCAATGGCCCTAGCCCTCACCCTCTGATCCAACAGGGCCCAGACGTGCTCGATGGGATTGAGATCCGGGCTCTTCGCTGAGCATGGCAGAACACTGACATTCCTGTCTTGCAGGAAATCACGCAAAGAATGAGCAGTATGGCTGGTGGCATTGTCATGCTGGAGGGTCATGTCAGGATGAGCCTGCAGGAAGGGTACCACATGAGGGAGGAGGATTTCTTCACCTGTAACACACAGCGTTGAGACTCTCCACATCCAAACCGATCCCGCTCCAGAGTACAGGCCTCGGTGTAAAGCTCATTCCTTCGATGATAAATGCAAATCCAACCATCACCCCTGGTGAGACAAAACCGCGACTCGTCAGTGAAGAGCACTTTTTACCAGTCCTGTCTGGTCCAGCGACGGTGGGTTTGTGCCCATAGGCGATGTTGTTGCCGGTGATGTCTGGTGAGGACCTGCCTTACAGCAGGCCTACAAGCCCTCAGTCCAGCCTCTCTCAGTCTATTGCTGACAGTCTGAGCACTGATGGAGGGATTGTGCTTTCCTGGTGTAACTCGGGCAGTTGTTGCCATCCTGTACCTGTCATGCAGGTGTGATGTTCAGATGTACCGATCCTGTGCAGTTGTTGTTACACGTGGTCTGCCACTGCGAGGACAATCAGCTGTCCATCCTGTCTCCCTGTAGCGCTGTCGTAGGCATCTCACAGAACAGACATAGCAATTTATTGCCCTGGCCACATCTGCAGTCCTCATGCCTCCTTGCAGTCCTCATGCCTCCTTGCAGCATGCCTAAGTCACGTTCACCCTGAGCATCTTTCTTTTGGTGTTTTTCAGAGTCAGTAGAAAGGCCTCTTTAGTGTCTTAAGTTTTCATAGCTGTGACCTTAATTGCCTACCGTCTGTAAGCTGTTAGTGTCTTAACGACCGTTCCACAGGTGCATGTTCATTAATTGTTTATGGTTCATTGAACAAGCATGGGAAACAGTGTTTAAACCCTTTACAATGAAGATCTGTGAAGTTATTTGGATTTGTACTAATTATCTTTGAAAGACAGGGTCCTGAAAAAGGGACGTTTATATATACTGTATATAGGCTCAATTTTGTTTTGTTTTCCGCAGAATTCATTTACAAAAAGCCCATGTGGTCACTCGTGAACCTGCAGCCAATAGCTAGCTTGTCAGTTGACGTTTGAAGTTAGCGCCTTTCTGCCCACGGAGCAGTGACAGAGTTCTATTGAGCATTGACCACTTTTTGACCTTGGCCGTAATGACATTCTGTTCACTCTAATCATGCTAAATTATCTGAGCAAATCGTTTACCTTTTGAACTGTATATGGTAGAAGCATAGTGGTTGGAGAGTTGTTTTTCTGAGGCAATTCACTGCTGAATGAATATAAACATTTAATCAAATAATAATTTCAGGTTGTTAGGCCATCGTTGTAATGCCAGCGTTACATTGTTTTCATACAAGAGAACATTGTGTTACAGTGTCATTGGAAAAGCAGGTCAAACATCTCTAGTGTCCTGAAGAAGGTGAAGAAGGTGAACACATTGTAATGCAGTGTCCAGGTCAAACTGAGCTTCTAAATAACGAGTGTCTGATGAGTTGTAGTGTGTGTCTGGGCATGCTTGTTCTTTTCTATTTAGTCATGTGTCATTCACCTGTCAACCCAGTTGATATGGCTTGTCAGGAAGTTGACATGACAGGTCTGAGACCAGAACTGAGACCTGATTGACTCCACCAGTCATTGATTGGTCATGGCAGGGTTCTACTGCTCTGTTATTGGTCACAGGCGGGTTCTACAGGTCTGTGTTTGGTTGGGGTGAGTTTAAAACGGTGAGATTTTATTTCATCTGTCTGATGGGCAATGTCACAGAACGTCAGGAACACTCAGCGTCATCCGGCTGGCCATTACACAAGATGACACAAAACCAGAGGAGAGACACACAAACTGAGGCAAGGACATCACTTCCTGTTGGCCAGATGAACAGACAGACAGAGAGACAGACAGAGAGACAGACAGAGAGACAGACAGACAAACAGACAGTCTCTCTGTTTCCTTGGCTCTTGCTGTTAAGGAACTTATCAAAGTAAGGCTTATTCTACTGCCATTAACCAGCTGTCTCTTGGTCTCACACACACACACACACACACACACACACACACACACACACACACACACACACACACACACACACACACACACACACACACACACACACACACACACACACACACACACACACACACACACACACACACACACACACACACATACACACATACACATACACATACACATACACATACACACCAAGCTCAGCCCAGCTGTCCTACTATCTTGATCTGAGTTGATTCATTAACAACATCAAGTAACAGCTGTATGTTTCTCTCCTCAGGAACCTGGGAAAGTCAGGACTTAGAGTGTCGTGTTTGGGACTGGGTAAGTACATTCACCTTTTACAAACCACCACTCAACTAGCTCTCACAGACTCACGTCAGAGTTATAGACCTTCATCCATCTTTCTCAAACGTCAGGTTTTGATGTTGTTGCAAACGTCAAATTTCGAAGTGTTTAAGGATGAGTTCAGGTATTAACTCTGCATTGTTAAGGTACAGGTTAAAACTTCTTTAAGGCTAGGGGGCACTATTTTCAAGTCCGGATGAAAAGCGTGCTCAAAGTAAACTGTCTGCTACTCAGGCCCAGAAGCTAGGATATGCATATAATTTGGTATTGGATAGAAAACACTTTAAAGTTTCTAAAACTGTTAAAATTATTTCTATGAGTATAACAGAACTTATTTGGCAGGCGAAACCCTGAGGACAACCCATCCAGGAAACTAAAGATTTTGAGGTCACTCTCTTTTCAATTGGTTTTCTATGGGGAGCTAGATTTCTAAGGCACTTGCTTGGAGTTCCTATTGCTTCCACTGGATTTCAACAGTCCTTAGAAATTGGTTGATGTTTTCCCTTTGAGAAATGAAGAAGTAGGGCTGTTCAGAACGAGGGTCGAGTCTAGTGTACTGTTGTGGTTGGGGCACACCACCTGAAAGCTCGCTCCACTTAAATTGTATCGATTATTTACGTAAAAAAATACCTAAAGTTATCCTGTTTGGGCTGCAAGCTGAATATTGAAAAAACTGGAAAATGTGTGCACATTTTCAAACGGCCTCCTAAGAAACTTTTTATTTTCCAATATGCATATATTTACTACTGTTGGATAGATAACAGTCTATAGTTTCTAAAAAGGTTTGAATTGTTTCTCTAAGTCGAACAGAAATATTTTTACAGCCATTTTCCCAGCCGAATTGAGATTTCCAAAATGCGATGTGTCTCTTTAAGACCTTCTCTATAAAAGGCCATTTGACTTAGGACCATAGAAACACGTCACACGCCTTCGTCAGGCTGTAATGCGGAAGTGAGAATTGAAAGGAGTCGAATATCTCGTCCATGGACTGAATAACACACCTTCTTGTGAGACCTGCGCAGTTAAAAAAAAATTCCGGGCGCGAAGCAGAATTTGGTCTCGGCTTCTGGAACAAGGTAGATAACGGTGAATATGATCTCTGACTACGATATTATTTGATACATGTCACAAAATCATCCTAAAGTATGTTTTTTCAATATACTTTAATTATATTATTGCAATTTATTCTGGACTTTAGATGTGATACGACGGAAGAATTTTTTGAAGAAACGCTGAGTAGCGCCGCAATGCTATTGTGCTTGCTAACCAAAGAGGGAAATAATTCGTTCTGGAACCCAACTAAAGACTCTACTGGACATTGGACCCCGTTACAACATTCTGATGGAATATCAACAAAGATAAGACCCAATTTGGGATGCTTTTTCATATATCTGTTGAGCTGTGCTGTGCTAACTGGGCTAACTGTGCTAGGCTAGCGCTTGACCAATGCTAGTGCTGACTTATGCTAGCTTATGTTGTTAGCTAATATAACGATATATTGTGTTTTCGCTGTAAAACACTTCAAAAATCGGAAATGTTGGCTTTATTCACACGATATCTGTCTTTCATTAGCTATCCACCATATGTTTTTCTGAAATGTTTTATGAGGTGTAATTAGTAGCCGACGTTGGTGTATGTATTTTCTCTGGCTACTCCCGTCTGGATTCAGACTCTAGCTATGTGTTAGCATTTATGGTAGCATCAATGTAAAACTGATTTATAGCTAAAATATGCACTTTTTATGAACAAAACATAGATTTATTGTGTAACATGTTATATGACTGTCATCTGAGGTAGTTTTTTCTGGGCTCTTTAGGTTGGTTTTAGTTTATTTCGGTTGGCTTGTGCATGCTACTTGAATCATAATTCATACATCATAATCATATCCATACGTGTCTGTCCACTTTTGTATTTGGTGGTGAGCTAACATAAATATATGTGGTGTTTTCTCTGTAAAACATTTAAAAAATTGGACATGTTGGCTGGATTGACAAGATGTTTATCTTACAAATGCTGTATTGGACTTGTTAATGTGTAAAAGTTAAATATTTTTAAAAAATAGATTTTGAATTTCGCGCCCTGCAGCTGTTGTCATTTTCGTCCGATTTCGGGCTTGCAGCCCAAACAGGTTCAATTAGGAAAGTTGTTTGAAATGTTTGGATCAAGATTACAGGTAATTTATTAGATATTTTGTAGTCATGTTGCGCGAGTTGGAACCGGTGTATTTTCAGAATCAAACGCGCCAAATAAATGTACATTTTGGGGATATAACGACAGAATTAATCGAACAAAAGGACCATTTGTGATGTTTAATGGACATATTGGAGTGCCAACAGAAGAAGATCTTCAAAGGTAAGGCATGCATTATGCATTATGTTATTTCTGACTTTTGTGTTGTGCCTGGCGGGTTGAATTATGATTTTCATGTGCATGTTAGATGGGGGGCTGTCCTCAGATAATAGCATGGTTTGCTTCCGCAATAAAGCCTTTTTGAAATCTGGCACTGTGGCTGGATTAACGAGAATTCTATCTATCTATATATATATATATATATATATATATATATTATAATCATGCAATCACAAGTGAAATATACCAAAAACATAGTTTAGCTTGTTGTTAATCCACCTATCCGGTCAGATTTTGAAAATATGCTTTACAGCGAAATAAATTCAAGCTTTTGTGAGTGTATCAATCAATGCTACAACAGTTAGGCTTATATTAGCTTGGTTAGCTTGGTCACGAAAGTCAGAAAAGCAATAAAATTAATCGCTTACCTTTGATAATCTTCGGATGTTTGCAGTCACAAAACTCCCAGTTACACAACAAATGTTATTTTTGTTCGATACATATTACTTTTATAACAAAAAAACGCCATTTTGGTTGCGCGTTATGTTCAGAAAACCAAAACCTTGTTCTGTTCAAATTCAAAAAAGTATCCGTAATGGTCGTAGAAACATGTCAAATGTTTTTTATAATCAATCCTCAGGTTGTTTTTAACAAACATAATCGATAATATTTCAACCGGACCGTAACCTATTCAATAAGAGAGAAAAAGAAAATGGAGAGCTAACCATTTCACGCGCTTGATTTAATCAGAGCACACCTGACTAGTTTTGAAAAATCTTGCTCATTTTTCAAAAGAAACTATGTATAAAGCCTGGTCACAGCCTGAGGAAGCTGGTTGATACCCCTTTAAATGGAAGAAAGACAGGCCAGGAAACACAGATAAAAATAATAATAATCGCTTCCGGGTTAGATTTTCACCTGCAGAATCAGTTTTGTAAACTTTGGAGTGTTTTCTATCCTAATCTGTAAATGTCATGCATATTCTACGATCTGGGAGAGAGAGAGAAAGATGGAGGTAGAGAGAGAGAGATGGAGGTAGAGAGAGAGAGAGATGGAGGTAGAAAGTGAGCGAGATGGAGGTAGAGAGAGAGAGAGAGGGAGAGATGGAGGTACAGAGAGAGAGAGATGGAGGTAGAGAGAGAGAGAGATGGAGGTAGAGAGAGAGATGGAGATAGAGAGAGAGAGAGAGAGATGGAGGTAGAGAGAGAGATGGAGAGAGAGAGAGAGGGAGAGATGGAGGTGGAGAGAGAGAGAGAGAGAGAGAGAGAGAGAGAGAGAGAGAGAGAGAGAGAGAGAGAGAGAGAGAGAGAGAGAGAGAGAGAGAGAGAGAGAGAGAGAGAGAGAGAGAGAGAGAGATGGAGGTAGAGTTTATCAGGGGTGGCTGGTCTGACAGGACAAGGTTACTTGGAGTGGGAGTAAGGAGGGATGGGTGTCTGAGTCAGACTGGTCAGGTGGTCTGTCGTTGCAAAGATAAGGTCAGTCTCATTCCACCTGGCAGCCTCCCACTGTGCCACACACACACAGACACACACTTCCCACTGTGCCATTGTGCCACTGTGCCCTGGGCTGGATTTGCGTGACATATACTGCCTGAGATGGGACAGCAAGGCAGGGGACGACAGGGGGTAGGACAAGGGGGAGACGTTGCCAAACTGGGTCTCTGTTAGGAAGCAATGCCAAAATGTGTATTTAGGCAGGTGGAGATTGTGTGTGTGTGTGTGTGTGTGTGTGTGTGTGTTTGCGCGTGTGCGTGTGTGTGTGTGTGTGTTTTTGAGTCCTCCTGCCACTGAGCATTAGTGAACAGGTTGCCTCATCACCCTAACAATAGGTCAGGTCACACAGAGTGACAATTATACAACAGTTAGGTTTTAACCACAGTCTGTCACGCAACAATGCTATCAACATAATATACACACAGTCATACTCTTTACTATCAAACTCACACACAGTCATACTCTTTACTATCAATCTCACACAGAGTTTTGATTAGATTTATAATTTATTGCTCTCACATGCTCATTTTTGTCCTTTAAGATCCAAGGATGTGCTACCTTTTTGTAGCATTTCTGGCAATGCTAACATGTTTTCTGACGAATCTAGGAGTTATAACACCAGGTCAGTTGCTCGGCAACAACACACCTGCTTGTGATGTGTATGGAACAAACCTAGACTACAGTATTTAGCTAGCTATATGGTGGTGTTCAAGCTGAGGTTAATCAATAAACGCATGCAGATATTTTGATTAGCTAGGTAGCTAACTAGCTAATGTTACCTAGCTAACGTTAGCTTGCTTCTACGAATTCCAGCAGCTAGCCTCCGTAGCTAGCTAACACCAGTCAACAGAAAGCTATGTAGCTAAAGAACAGGCAAATAAAGGTAGCTCGCCAATAAATGTGCTATTTTTTTTTTTATTACCGAGATAGCTAGCTACCTGACTACTTAACAAACGTAACTTTATACCAGTCAGATGAGAGCTAATGTTGAGTAACTATCTAACCAACAAACAGGCTACCTAACTATATTTTGCCAAGTAATGTTTTTCATAGAAGGTTGAAGTCATCGTGTGTAAACTGCTGATCTAGAGACTTGCGTGTAATCGAGCACAAACATGCACAAATAAGATAGCGAACGTCCTTGGCTGCTATGATATCTAGGTCATTTGTAGCTGAAGTTTTGTATTCCAGGGTTTAGAGCACATATCCAATTTCAGATTGGTAAATATGCCTATCATTTCTTTGAAGAGTTTTGTAATTGTCTCATGACTTTGTATTTTGCAGGTGTTTCTCAGCAGTTTGCCGTTTGTATCAGGAGCTATCAAAATGACTCTTGACGATCCACAGGCTGATGCAGGCTTTCTTGTTCAACCTCAGTGCGACCAGACCTGATTCCACTACTCAGCTGGAGACCGTGAATAGTAGAATCAGGCGTGGTAGAAACTGGGCTTGAACAAGAAAGCCTGCATAAACATGTAGCTTGTCAAGAGCCATTGTGGCCAACTCTGAATTGTATTTACAAAGTTAACTACAGCTAATGAATGTACACTACCGTTCAAAAGTTTGGGGTCACTTAGAAATGTAATTGATTTTGAAAGAAAAGCAATTTTTTTTGTCCATTAAAATAACATCAAATTGATCAGAAATACAGTGTAGACATTGTTAATGTTGTAAATGACTATTGTAGCTGGAAACAGATGATTTTTAATGGAATATCTTCATAGGCGTACAGAGGCCGATTATCAGCAACCATCACTCCTGTGTTCCAATGGCACGTTGTGTTAGCTAATCAAAGTTTATCATTTTAAAAGACTAATTGATCATTAGAAAACCCTTTTGCAATTATGTTAGCACAGCTGAAAACTGTTGTCCTGAATAAAGAAGCAATAAAACTGGCCTTCTTTAGACTAGTTGATTGACGTCACTTCCTGTTGAATCTGCAGACGTGTTGCTGTGCGTATTGTTGCTGTGCGATTTGCTGCGAACTTTACTTTACTTTGCTAGCTGACAACTTTACGTTTTTTGTTTTGTTTCTGTTTTTAATTACCGTTTATATTTTTAGTTTTTCCATCGCAACTTTTTTCCCTCATTCAACCTTTTCACTCCGGACGCTTTATCTGGACATGGTTCGTCAACACCTTCAACAACCGAAGCTAAGTAGTAACATTAACATGATGTCTTCTAATTGCAGTCGCTGTACTCATAATATACAGGAGAACGATCGCCTTAAGGCGAAAATAGTTGTGCTGCAAGCCCAGCTTCAGACGCAATCGTTAGGCAAGGGTATTTTCAGTGTAGGAAAGGAAGAAACAGCGTCTGTGCCACCAGTAAGTACAGATAGTAACGTTAGTATAAATCCCCCCGCACAGTCCCCGCAGCCGGACAACTTTCTCATGGCTTCTGGAGGGAAATGCTGTTGGAATGCTCAACCGGTGTCGCTCATTCAGCCGACAGAAACTTTCAACCGGTTTTCCCCATTATGTAGCGAGTCGGAGTCTGAGTCTGAGTCTTCTCTTGTCTCTACTCCTCCCGTTACGGGGTCTGAGACGCCGAAGGCTCCCACCGTTAGCTCTGACAAATTGAAAACCCTAGTCATTGGCGACTCCATTACCCGCAGTATTAGACTTAAAACGAATCACCCAGCGATCATACACTGTTTACCAGGGGGCAGGGCTACCGACGTTAAGGCTAATCTTAAGATGGTGCTGGCTAAAGCTAAATCTGGCGAGTGTAGAGAGTATAGAGATATTGTTATCCACGTCGGCACCAACGATGTTAGGATGAAACAGTCAGAGGTCACCAAGTGCAACATAGCTTCAGCGTGTAAATCAGCTAGAAAGATGTGTCGGCATCGAGTAATTGTCTCTGGCCCCCTCCCAGTTAGGGGGAGTGACGAGCTCTACAGCAGAGTCTCAGCACTCAATCGCTGGTTGAAAACTGTTTTCTGCCCCTCCCAAAAGATAGAATTTGTAGATAATTGGCCCTCTTTCTGGGACTCACCCACAAACAGGACCAAGCCTGACCTGCTAAGGAGTGACGGACTCCATCCTACCTGGAGGGGTGCTCTCATCTTATCTACCAACATAGATAGGGCTCTAACTCCTTTAGCCCCACAATGAAATATGGTGCAGGCCAGGCAGCAGGCTGTTAGCCAACCTGCCAGCTTAGTGGAGTCTGCCAATAGCACAGTCAGTGTAGTCAGCTCAGCCATACCCATTGAGACTGTGTCTGTGCCTCGACCTAGGTTGGGCAAAACTAAACATGGCGGTGTTCGCCTTAGCAATCTTATTAGGATAAAGACCTCCTCCATTCCTGCCATTATTGAAAGAGATCGTGATACCTCACATCTCAAAATAGGGTTACTTAATGTTAGATCCCTCACTTCAAAGGCAGTCATAGTCAATGAACTAATCACTGATCATAATCTTGATGTGATTGGCCTGACTGAAACATGGCTTAAGCCTGATGAATTTACTGTGTTAAATGAGGCCTCACCTCCTGGTTACACTAGTGACCATATCCCCCGTGCATCCCGCAAAGGCGGAGGTGTTGCTAACATCTACAATAGCAAATTTCAATTTACAAAAAAAAAAATGGCGTTTTCGTCTTTTGAGCTTCTAGTCATGAAATCTATGCAGCCTACTCAATCACTTTTTATAGCTACTGTTTACAGGCCTCCTGGGCCATATACAGCGTTCCTCTCTGAGTTTCCTGAATTCCTATCAGACCTTGTAGTCATAGCAGATCATATTCTAATTTTTGGTGATTTTAATATTCACATGGAGAAGTCCACAGACCCACTCCAAAAGTCTTTCGGAGCCATCATCGACTCAGTGGGTTTTGTCCAACATGTCTCTGGACCTACTCACTGCCACAGTCATACTCTGGACCTAGTTTTGTCCCATGGAATAAATGTTGTAGATCTTAATGTTTTTCCACATAATCCTGGACTATCGGACCACCATTTTATTACGTTTGCAATCGCAACAAATAATCTGCTCAGACCCCAACCAAGGAGCATCAAAAGTCGTGCTATAAATTCTCAGACAACACAAAAATTCCTTGATGCCCTTCCAGACTCCTTCTGCCTACCCAAGGACGTCAGAGGACAAAAATCAGTTAACCACTTAACTGAGGAACTCAATTTAACCTTGCGCAATACCCTAGATGCAGTTGCACCCCTAAAAACGAAAAACATTTGTCATAAGAAACTAGCTCCCTGGTATACAGAAAATACCCGAGCTTTGAAGCAAGCTTCCAGGAAATTGGAACGGAAATGGCGCCACACAAAACTGGAAGTCTTCCGACTAGCTTGGAAAGACAGTACCGTGCAGTACCGAAGAGCCCTCACTGCTGCTCGATCATCCTACTTTTCCAACTTAATCGAGGAAAATAAGAACAATCCAAAATTTCTTTTTGATACTGTTGCAAAGCTAACTAAAAAGCAGCATTCCCCAAGAGAGGATGGCTTTCACTTCAGCAGTAATAAATTCATGAACTTCTTTGAGGAAAAGATCATGACCATTAGAAAGCAAATTACGGACTCCTCTTTGAATCTGCGTATTCCTCCAGGGCTTAGCTGTCCTGGATCTGCACAGCTCTGCGAGGGCCTGGGATCGGGAGAGACACTTAAGTGTTTTAGTACTATATCTCTTGACACAATGATGAAAATAATCATGGCCTCTAAACCTTCAAGCTGCATACTGGATCCTATTCCTACTAAACTGCTGAAGGAGCTGCTTCCTGTGCTTGGCCCTCCTATGTTGAACATAATAAACAGCTCTCTATCCACCGGATGTGTACCAAACTCACTAAAAGTGGCAGTGATAAAGCCTCTCTTGAAAAAGCCAAACCTTGACCCGGAAAATATAAAAAACTATCGGCCTATATCGAATCTTCCATTCCTCTCAAAAATTTTAGAAAAAGCTGTTGCGCAGCAACTCACTGCCTTTCTGAAGACAAACAATGTATACGAAATGCTTCAGTCTGGTTTTAGACCCCATCATAGCACTGAGACTGCACTTGTGAAGGTGGTAAATGACCTTTTAATGGCGTCAGACCGAGGCTCTGCATCTGTCCTCGTGCTACTAGACCTTAGTGCTGCCTTTGACACCATCGATCACCACATTCTTTTGGAGAGACTGGAAACCCAAATTGGTCTACACGGACAAGTTCTGGCCTGGTTTAGATCTTACCTGTCGGAAAGATATCAGTTTGTCTCTGTGAATGGTCTGTCCTCTGACAAATCAACTGTACATTTCGGTGTTCCTCAAGGTTCCGTTTTAGGACCACTATTGTTTTCACTATATATTTTACCTCTTGGGGATGTTATTCGAAAACATAATGTTAACTTTCACTGCTATGCGGATGACACACAGCTGTACATTTCAATGAAACATGGTGAAGCCCCAAAATTGCCCTCGCTAGAAGCCTGTGTTTCAGACATAAGGAAGTGGATGGCTGAAAACTTTCTACTTTTAAACTCGGACAAAACAGAGATGCTTGTTCTAGGTCCCAAGAAACAAAGAGATCTTCTGTTAAATCTGACAATTCATCTTGATGGTTGTAAAGTCGTCTCAAATAAAACTGTGAAGAACCTCGGCGTTACTCTTGACCCTGATCTCTCTTTTGACGAACATATCAAGACTGTTTCAAGGACAGCTTTTTTCCATCTACGTAACATTGCAAAAATCAGAAATTTTCTGTCCAAAAATGATGCAGAAAAATTAATCCATGCATTTGTTACTTCTAGGTTAGACTACTGCAATGCTCTACTTTCCGGCTACCCGGATAAAGCACTAAATAAACTTCAGTTAGTGCTAAATACGGCTGCTAGAATCCTGACTAGAACCAAGAAATTTGATCATATTACTCCAGTGCTAGCTTCCCTACACTGGCTTCCCGTTAAGGCAAGGGCTGATTTCAAGGTTTTACTGTTAACCTTTAAAGCGTTACATGGGCTTGCTCCTACCTATCTTTCCGAGTTGGTCCTGCCGTACATACCTACACGTACGCTACGGTCACAAGACGCAGGCCTCCTAATTGTCCCTAAAATTTCTAAGCAAACAGCTGGAGGCAGGGCTTTCTCCTATAGATCTCCATTTTTATGGAACAGTCTGCCTACCCATGTGAGAGACGCAGACTCAGTCTCAACCTTTAAGTCTTTACTGAAGACTTATCTCTTCAGTAGGTCATATGATTGAGTGTAGTCTGGCCCAGGAGTGTGAAGGTGAACGGAAAGGCTCTGGAGCAACGAACCGCCCTTGCTGTCTCTCCAGGGCCGGTTCCCCTCTCTCCACTGGGATTCTCTGCCTCTAACCCTGTTACTGGGGCTGAGTCACTGGCTTGCTGGTGCTCTTTCATGCCGTCCCTAGGAGGGGTGCGTCACTTGAGTGGGTTGAGTTACTGACGTGAACTTCCTGTCTGGGTTGGCGCCCCCCCTTGGTTTGTGCTGTGGTGGAGACCTTTGTGGGCTATACTCGGCCTTGTCTCAGGATTGTAAGTTGGTGGTTGAGGATATCCCTCTAGTGGTGTGGGGGCTGTGCTTTGGCAGAGTGGGTGGGGTTATATCCTTCCTGTTTGGCCCTGTCCGGGGGTTTCTTCGGATGGGGCCACAGTGTCTCCTGACCGCTCCTGTCTCAGCCTCCAGTATTTATGCTGCAGTAGTTTATGTGTCGGGGGGCTAGGGTCAGTTGGTTATACCTGGAATACTTCTCCTGCCTTATCCAGTGTCCTGTGTGAATTTAAGTATGCTCTCTCTAATTCTCTCGTTCTCTCTTTCTCTCTGAGAACCTGAGCCCTAGGACCATACGTCAGGACTACCGGGCATGCTGACACCTTGCTGTCCCCAGTCCGCCCGGCCTTGCTGTTATTCCAGTTTCAACTGTTTCTGCCTGCGGTTACGAAACCCCTACCTGTCCCAGACCTGCTGTTTTCAACTCTTAATGATCGGCTATGAAAAGCCAACTGAGATTTATTCCTGATTATTATTTGACCATGCTTGTCATTTATGAACATTTTGAAAATCTTGGCTCTCTCTAATTTTCTCCTTCTCTCTTTCTCTCGGAGGACCTGAGCCCTAGGACCATACGTCGGGACTACCGGCCGTGGTGACTCCTTGCTGCCCCCAGTCCGCCTGGCCTTGCTGCTATTCCAGTTTCAACTCTTCTGCCTGCGGTTATGGAACCCCTACCTGTCCCAGACCTGCTGTTTTCAACTCTTAATGATCGGCTATGAAAAGCCAACTGAGATTTATTCCTGATTATTATTTGACCATGCTTGTCATTTATGAACATTTTGAAAATCTTGGCTCTCTCTAATTTTCTCCTTCTCTCTTTCTTTCTCTCGGAGGACCTGGGCCCTAGGACCATGCATCGGGACTGCCGCCCGTGGTGACTCCTTGCTGTCCCCAGTCCGCCTGGCCTTGCTGCTATTCCAGTTTCAGCTGTTCTGCCTGCGGTTATGGAACCGCCACCTGTCCCAGACCTGTTGTTTTTCAACTCTTAATGATCAGCTATGAAAAGCCAACTGAAAATTATTCATGATTATTATTTGACCATGCTTGTCACTTATGAACATTTTTGAACATCTTGGCATAGTTCTGTTATAATCTCCACCCGGCACAGCCAGAAGAGGACTGGCCACCCCTCATAGCCTGGTTCCTCTCTAGGTTTCTTCCTAGGTTTTGGCCTTTCTAGGGAGTTTTTCCTAGCCACCGTGCTTCTACACCTGCATTCTAGCTGTTTGGGGTTTTAGGCTGGGTTTCTGTACAGCACTTCGAGATATTATCTGATGTACGAAGGGCTATATAAAATAAAATTGATTGATTGATCTGGAGCATCAGCATTTGTGGGTTTGATTACAGGCTCAAAATGGCCAGAAACAAAGACCTTTCTTCTGAAACTTGTCAGTCTATTCTTGTTCTGAGAATTGAAGGCTATTCCATGATAGAAAATGCCAAGAAACGGAAGATCTCGTACAACGCTGTATGCTACTCCCTTCACAGAACAGCGCAAACTGTCTCTAACTAGAATAGAAAGAGTGGGAGGCCCGGTGCACAACTGAGCAAGAGGACAAGTACATTAGAGTGTCTAGTTTGAGAAACAGATGCCTCACAAGTCATCAATTGGCAGCTTCATTAAATAGTACCCGCAAAACACCAGTCTCAACGTCGACAGTGAAGAGTCGACTCCAGGATGCTGGCCTTCTAGGCAGAGTTGCAAAGAAAATTGACGTATCTCAGACTGGCCAATAAAAAGAAAAGATTAAGATGTGCAAAAGAACACAGACACTGGACAGAGGAACTCTGCCTAGAAGGCCAGCATCCCGGAGTTGCCTCTTCACTGTTGACGTTGAGACTGGTGTTTTGCGGGTGTTATTTTAATGGACAAAATTTGCTTTTCTTTCAAAAGCAAGGACATTTCAAAGTGACCCCAAACTTTTGAACAGTAGTGTACATTTTACATTTTGTGATAAATCACCATTGTTTACAGGTTTTGTAGTACTAGGCCTTCAGTAAACTTTAATAAGGTACATTTTCAGGTAAATAGGTCAGGGGTACATGTTTATTATTTGTGTATTTTCCAGGAGTTTGTTCGATTGTACTCCATATTGGCTTAAATGGGTATCTTGTTTTTCATTTCTCTCTGGAAAATCAGCTTTTAATATTAAATGAATACTAATAGCTACATTACTTTATTGTTCATTTTTACTTAACTGTTATTGCTGTTAATCTGCATTATAATGTTGTATAATAATGTTATTGCTGTTAATCTGCATTATAATGTTGTATAATAATGTTATTGCTGTTAATCTGTATTATAATGTTGTATAATAATATTATTGCTGTTATGCTGTATTATAATGTTGTATAATAATATTATTGCTGTTATGCTGTATTATAATGTTGTATAATATTATTATTGCTGTTATGCTGTATTATAATGTTATATAATAATCAACTCAAAATCAAATCAAATCAAGTGTTATTGTTCACATACACATGGTTAGCAGATGTTAATGCGAGTGTAGCGAAATGCTTGTGCTTCTAGTTCCGACAGTGCCGTAATATCTAACAAGTAATCTAACAATTTTCCAACAACTACCTAATACACACAAATCTAAAGGGGTGAATGAGAATATGAATGAGTGATGGCCGAGCGGCAAAGGCAAGGTGCAATAGATGGTATAAAATACAGTATATACACATGAGATGAGTAATGCAATATGTGTTATGAAAGTGGCATTATATAAAGTGACATTGTTTAAAGTGACTAGTGAACCATTTATTAAAGTGGCCAGTGATTTGGTTTTTATGTAGCCAGCAGCCTCTCTGTGTTAGAGATTGCTGTTTAACAGTCTGATGGCCTTGAGATAGAAGCTGTTTTTCATTCTCTCGGTCCCAGCTTTAATGCACCTGTACTGACCTCGCCTTCTGGATGATAGCGGGGTGAACAGGCAGTGGCTCGGGTGGTTGTTGTCCTTGATTATATTTTTGGCCTTCCTGTGACATCAGTTGCTGTAGGTGTCATGGAGGGCAGGTAGTTTGCCCCCGGTGATACATTGTGCAGACTGCACCACCATCTGGAGAGCCTTGTGGTTGAGGGCGGTGCAGTTGCCGTACCAGGCTATGATACAGCCCGACAGGATGCTCTCGATTGTGCATCTGTACATTTTGTCAGGGTTTTGGGTGATAAGCCAAATTTCTTCAGCCTCCTGAGGAGGCGCCTTCTTCACCACACTGTCTGTGTGGGTGGACCATTTCAATTTGTCTGTGATGTGTACCCCGAGGAACTTAAAACATTCCACCTTCTCCACTGCTGTCCCATCGATGTGGATAGGGGGGTGCTCCCTCTGCTGTTTCCTGAAGTCCACGATCATCTCCTTTGTTTTGTTGACGTTGAGTGAGAGGTTGTTTTCCAGACACCACACTCCGAGTGACCTCACCTCCTCCCTGTAGACTGTCTCGTCGTTGTTGGTAATCAAGTCTACCACTGTAGTGTCAAACTTGATGATTGAGTTGGAGGCGTGTACGGCACGTAGTCGTGGGTGAACAGGGAGTACAGGAGGGGGCTGAGCATGCACACTTGTGGGGCCCCAGTGTTGAGGATCAGTGAAGTGGAGATGTTGTTTCCTACCTTCACCACCTGGGGGTGGCCGATCAGAAGGCCCAAGACCCAATTGCAGAGGGCGGGGTTGAGACCGAGGGCCTCCAGCTTGGTGATGAGCTTGGAAGGTACTACGGTGTTGAATGCTGAGCTGTAGTCAATGAACAGAATTCTTACATAGGTATTTCTCTTGTCCAGATGGGATAGGGTAGTGTGCAGTGTGATGGCAATTGCTTCGTCTATGGACCTGTTGGGGAGGTATGCAAACTGAAGTGGGTCTACGGTGGCCGGTAAGGTGGAGTTGATATGATCCTTGACTAGTCTCTCAAAGCACTTCTCAATTTAGTTCAGTTATCCTTGCCTTCTTGGTACAGGAACAATGGCAGCCATTTTGAAGCATGTGTGGACAACAGACTGGGATGGATAGGGAGCGAATGAATATGTCCGTAAACACACCAGCTGTAGGAGCGAACCATTAAGGAGAGCTCAGCATTAAATATAGACAGGTTGAGTTGCTAGGCTAAAGTAGCAAGGACATGCACATTAAGAGAAGATGACATCCAGACCATATGACACCCAAGTTATACTCTATTTTGAAAGAGTACATTAACCAAGACCACACGTACATTTCTGACAGCTGGACGTACTATGGTCAGCAGGATACAGGAAGAAAGATGGAAGCAAGATAACTGATGACTAACACGTAAAACATAAGCATGAAATGCAAACATTATTTTTAGAACGTGAAAAGGGTTCTGTCATCGTTATAACCTAACCAAAAGCAGATATGAGCGTTAGTGGGCGTGAACAAGCAAGCTCTGAGATGAAAAGATAATGACGGAGAAAAGTCAAGGGAAGCTATTTTCATATAGAGGGAGGGGACTCTATACGTTATGCAAAGACAGGATCACCTAAAGGCAGGACTCTGTAATATGAGAATTTAGTCTCTTTCCATGGAGGGGCTCGGCTCTGTTACGTTTGTGATAGGGTCCTTCCATGGAAGGGCTCATTTTTGCTACTTTGTATTAAAGTCTATATTGAATTCACAAGTTCTTGTAAGAGTGTTATATTTCTGAGACGATTCTCCACGACGCAGCCAGCTGGTCTGCGCATGCTCTGAGGACTAGGAATGCCGTCTGGGCCAGCAGCCTTGCGAAGGTTAACACTTTTAAATGTTTTACTCACGTTGGCCACGGAGAAGGAGAGGAGGAGGCTCAGTCCTTGTTAGCAGGCCGTGACGGTGGCACTGTATTATCCTCAAAGCTGGTAAAGAAGGTGATTAGTTTGTCATTCTGCAGAGATACTCCATCCGATCTGGTTTGCGCATAGAGGGACTATCATTTGTTTTTCAACAGGACAATGACCCAACACACCTCCAGGCTGTGTAAGGGCTATTTGATGAAGAAGGAGAGTGATGAAGTGCTGCATCAGATGACCTGGCCTCCGCAATTACCCAACCTCAACCCAATTGAGATGGTTTGGGATGAGTTGGACCGCAGAGTGAAGGAATAGCAGCCAACAAGCGTTCAGCATATGTGTAACTCCTTCAAGACTGTTGGAAAAGCATTCCAGGCGGTTGAGAGAATGCCAAGAGTGTGCAAAGCTGTCATCAAGGCAAAGGGTGGATATATTTTGATTTGTTTAACACTTTTTTGGTTACTACATGATTTCATACGTGTCATTTCATAATGTTGATGTCTTAATTATTGTTCTACAATGTAGAAAATAGTAAAAATAAAGAAAAACCCTTGAATGAGTAAATTATATATGGTGATTAAATTAGATGGTGATTGGTTCATAACCAACTGTGCTCTCGGTACAGTACACTACAGTCCTTGGTTCATGACCAACTGTGCTCTCGGTACAGTACACTACAGTCCTTGGTTCATGACCAACTGTGCTCTCGGTACAGCACACTACAGTCCTTGGTTCATGACCAACTGTGCTCTCAGTACAGTACACTACAGTCCTTGGTTCATGACCAACTGTGCTCTCAGTACAGTACACTACAGTCCTTGGTTCATGACCAACTGTGCTCTCAGTACAGTACACTACAGTCCTTGGTTCATGACCAACTGTGCTCTCAGTACAGTACACTACAGTCCTTGGTTCATGACCAACTGTGCTCTCAGTACAGTACACTACAGTCCTTGGTTCACGGCCATCTGTGCTTTCGGTACACTACACCGCAGTCCTGAATTCTGCTGATACAGAGCGTTGATAGATTGAACTATTCAATATGAGAAGTCCATCTTGACTTTTTTACTGCTTATAATTAACTGCTGCTGTAAATATACAATTACCAAACGGGTTAGCGCTTCGACCGCCAGTCGATTTACGGTTGTTCTGTGGTACGGTCGATAAGTTCCTCACTGGCTTTCTACCTTGCTAATTGGCTAGGAAGGAGAACACAAACTAAGTGTGTGTGTGTGTGTGTGTGTGTGTGTGTGTGTGTGTGTGTGTGCGTGCGTGCGTGCGTGCGTGCGTGCGTGCGTGCGTGCGTGGGTGCGTGCGTGCGTGGGTGCGTGCGTTTCCCTCATGCTAATTGGCTAGGGAAGAGGCAACAGAATGTGAGTGAGGGAGAAATTGATCAGTGTAATCTGATCCTTCAGCACTTTCTGAGTAACCTTTTATTTTCATATCACCTCTCATCTCCTCTTCTTCGATCTCTCCCATCCTCTCTTCTCCTTCACTTGTCTCCCTGATCTTAGGTGGGGGAGGGTTTATCAGGGTTTGGGACAGTCAATGAGGCAGACCATATAGCCATAGTGTAGCGGGTGTGTAGATGGGGAGACCGACTAGAGCAGACAAGTAGTGGGAATGTTCCTATTAAAAGGGCACAGAGTGTCATTGTGTTATTTAGCGGGACAGGGCTGGGTCCAAGAGAAGACAGGTGGAGGTGGGCAGTGGGTCAGGACAGGGCTGGGTCCTAGAGAAGACAGGTAGAGGTGGGCAGTGGGACAGGACAGGGCTGGGTTACAGAGCAGACAGGTGGAGGTGGGCAGTGGGACAGGACAGGGCTGGGTTACAGAGAAGACAGGTGGAGGTGGGCAGTGGGTCAGGACAAGGCTGGGTTACAGAGAAGACAGGTGGAGGTGGGCAGTGGGTCAGGACAAGGCTGGGTTACAGAGCAGACAGGTGGAGGTGGGACAGGACAAGGCTGGGTTACAGAGCAGACAGGTGAAGGTGGGCAGTGGGACAGGACAGGGCTGGGTCCTAGAGAAATCAGGTAGAGGTGGGACAGGACAAGGCTGGGTTACAGAGCAGACAGGTGGAGGTGGGACAGGACAAGGCTGGGTTACAGAGCAGACAGGTGGAGGTGGGTCAGGACAAGGCTGGGTTACAGAGAAGACAGGTGGAGGTGGGCAGTGGGACAGGACAAGGCTGGGTTACAGAGAAGACAGGTGGAGGTGGGCAGTGGGTCAGGACAAGGCTGGGTTACAGAGAAGACAGGTGGAGGTGGGCAGTGGGTCAGGACAAGGCTGGGTTACAGAGCAGACAGGTAGAGGTGGGCAGTGGGACAGGACAGGGCTGGGTCCTAGAGAAATCAGGTAGAGGTGGGACAGGACAAGGCTGGGTTACAGAGCAGACAGGTGGAGGTGGGACAGGACAAGGCTAGGTTACAGAGCAGACAGGTGGAGGTGGGCAGTGGGACAGGACAGGGCTGGGTCCTAGAGAAATCAGGTAGAGGTGGGACAGGACAAGGCTGGGTTACAGAGCAGACAGGTAGAGGTGGGCAGTGGGATAGGACAAGGCTGGGTTACAGAGCAGACAGGTAGAGGTGGGCAGTGGGACAGGACAAGGCTGGGTTACAGAGCAGACAGGTGGAGGTGGGACAGGACAAGGCTGGGTTACAGAGCAGACAGGTGGAGGTGGGCAGTGGGTAAAGACAAGGCTGGGTTACAGAGCAGGCAGGTGGAAGTGGGTCAGGACAAGGCTGGGTTACAGAGCAGACAGGTGGAGGTGGGCAGTGGGTCAGGACAAGGCTGGGTTACAGAGCAGACAGGTGGAGGTGGGCAGTGGGTCAGGACAAGGCTGGGTTACAGAGCAGACAGGTAGAGGTGGGCAGTGGGACAGGACAAGGCTGGGTTACAGAGCAGACAGGTGGAGGTGGGCAGTGGGTCAGGACAAGGCTGGGTTACAGAGCAGACAGGTGGAGGTGGGCAGTGGGTCAGGACAAGGCTGGGTTACAGAGCAGACAGGTAGAGGTGGGCAGTGGGACAGGACAAGGCTGGGTTACAGAGAAGACAGGTGGAGGTGGGCAGTGGGTCAGGACAAGGCTGGGTTACAGAGAAGACAGGTGGAGGTGGGCAGTGGGTCAGGACAAGGCTGGGTTACAGAGCAGACAGGTAGAGGTGGGCAGTGGGACAGGACAAGGCTGGGTTACAGAGCAGACAGGTAGAGGTGGGCAGTGGGACAGGACAAGGCTGGGTTACAGAGCAGACAGGTGGAGGTGGGACAGGACAAGGCTGGGTTACAGAGCAGACAGGTAGAGGTGGGACAGGACAAGGCTGGGTTACAGAGAAGACAGGTGGAGGTGGGCAGTGGGACAGGACAAGGCTGGGTTACAGAGAAGACAGGTGGAGGTGGGCAGTGGGACAGGACAAGGCTGGGTTACAGAGAAGACAGGTGGAGGTGGGCAGTGGGACAGGACAAGGCTGGGTTACAGAGCGACAGGTGGAGGTGGGCAGTGGGACAGGACAAGGCTGGGTTACCGAGAAGACAGGTAGAGGTGGGCAGTGGGTAAAGACAAGGCTGGGTTACAGAGCAGGCAGGTGGAGGTGGGTCAGGACAAGGCTGGGTTACAGAGCAGACAGGTAGAGGTGGGCAGTGGGTCAGAACAAGGCTGGGTTACAGAGCAGACAGGTGGAGGTGGGCAGTGGGACAGGACAAGGCTGGGTTACAGAGCAGACAGGTGGTGGTGGGCAGTGGGTCAGGACAAGGCTGGGTTACAGAGCAGACAGGTAGAGGTGGGACAGGACAAGGCTGGGTTACAGAGCAGACAGGTGGAGGTGGGCAGTGGGACAGGACAAGGCTGGGTTACAGAGCAGACAGGTAGAGGTGGGCAGTGGGACAGGACAAGGCTGGGTTACAGAGCAGACAGGTGGAGGTGGGACAGGACAAGGCTGGGTTACAGAGCAGACAGGTAGAGGTGGGACAGGACAAGGCTGGGTTACAGAGAAGACAGGTGGAGGTGGGCAGTGGGACAGGACAAGGCTGGGTTACAGAGCAGACAGGTGGAGGTGGGCAGTGGGTCAGGACAAGGCTGGGTTACAGAGCAGACAGGTGGAGGTGGGCAGTGGGTCAGGACATGGCTGGGTTACAGAGCAGACAGGTAGAGGTTGGACAGGACAAGGCTGGGTTACAGAGCAGACAGGTAGAGGTGGGACAGGACAAGGCTGGGTTACAGAGCAGACAGGTGGAGGTGGGACAGGACAAGGCTGGGTTACAGAGAAGACAGGTGGAGGTGGGACAGGACAAGGCTGGGTTGCAGAGCAGACAGGTGGAGGTGGGACAGGACAAGGCTGGGTTACAGAGCAGACAGGTAGAGGTGGGACAGGACAAGGCTGGGTTACAGAGCAGACAGGTAGAGGTGGGACAGGACAAGGCTGGGTTACAGAGCAGACAGGTGGAGGTGGGCAGTGGGACAGGACAAGGCTGGGTTACAGAGCAGACAGGTGGAGGTGGGCAGTGGGTCAGGACAAGGCTGGGTTACAGAGCAGACAGGTGGCGGTGGGCAGTGGATCAGGACAAGGCTGGGTTACAGAGCAGACAGGTAGAGGTTGGACAGGACAAGGCTGGGTTACAGAGCAGACAGGTAGAGGTGGGACAGGACAAGGCTGGGTTACAGAGCAGACAGGTGGAGGTGGGACAGGACAAGGCTGGGTTACAGAGAAGACAGGTGGAGGTGGGACAGGACAAGGCTGGGTTACAGAGCAGACAGGTGGAGGTGGGACAGGACAAGGCTGGGTTACAGAGCAGATAGGTAGAGGTGGGACAGGACAAGGCTGGGTTGCAGAGCAGACAGGTGGAGGTGGGACAGGACAAGGCTGGGTTACAGAGCAGACAGGTAGAGGTGGGACAGGACAAGGCTGGGTTACAGAGCAGACAGTTGGAGGTGGGCAGTGGGACAGGACAAGGCTGGGTTACAGAGCAGACAGGTGGAGGTGGGCAGTGGGACAGTGGTGAATGATGGGTGCAGACAGCCTGGAAGACAGCTTACTCATCGCAATCGCCATGGCCCTCGTCTATTCTATTTTACTCTTTTCGATTTTTATTATTTTATATTCTATTTTAATAGAAAGATAGGAGAAGATAATTGTGTGAAAGGAAAACAGCATGATTGCATAATTCCTTCTCTCATCTACGCGCTCTCCTCTTCTCACATTTTCCCTTCTCTTGTGGACTTCAGTGCACAACGAATCAGCTGTCTGTGACCAGGTGAAAAAAACATTCTATCAAAATCTTCATATCATAACAGCTAACCGCTGCACACAGCCTACATTGTTGTCCCCATATTAGCTAACGTCATAGTCAACATACCTTGCATGCATTACTAAACCCGCTACAATCATGCAGTACAGTATACAGTCAGCATGCAGTTTAGCAGTTCCACCGGTGGCAATAAATGAATAAAACCAACCAAAAGTTTACCTTGACTTGAATGAGTTCCAGTGTTGGATAGCCATAGCCAGCTAGCTAATATAGCATCCCTCTCGGTTTAAGCCGGGTCTTTAAGTAGGCTCACGTTCACTAGCTAAGTGAACGTGAAAGGGAAAAAATGTCAATGAAATATAACTTGCTCTCTCTCTTTCTTGCTTCTCCTTCATTTTTAAAGAAATGAATTTCTTCAAAACTGTTCAACTATTGTCTTTCTCTCTCTTTGATTCAAATACTGAATACATTGTATTCACTGCATTGCTAGCTAGCTATAGTTTACGCTTTCAGTACTAGATTCATTCTCTGATCCTTTGATTGGGTGGACAACATGTCAGTTCACGCTGCAAGAGCTCTAATAGTTTGAAGGTCATCCTCCAGAAGTTATCATAATTACTGTGTAAGTCTATGGAAGGAGGTGAGAACCATGAGCCTCCTGGTTTTGTATTGAAGTCAATGTACTCAGAGGAGGACGGAAGCTAGCTGTCCTCCGGCTGCTACATCACCCTACAGAGTGCTGTTGAGGCTACTGTGGACATTAATTGCAAAACAGTATGTTTTAATAATCAATTATTTGGTGACGTGAATATATTGTGTATATATTTTTTTGAAATGCTAACTTTTTACGTTTCACTATTTAAAAACTGTTTTTATTCACTGCGGAGGATGGTCCTCCCCTTTCTCATCTGCTCTGTACACATGCTGTTCTCTGCTTGCATGCTGTTCTCCTGACAGGACAGATTTGCAGGTGCTCATCAGTGTTGTCTCAGGGATTAGTCCTGTAGAAATGACTCCTACCGACATCCCAGTCTCAGCCGTTACACATGTTTAGTAACTGTTAGCACAATGTCTGACATTCTGACAATGGCATATGCAGTGCTTGACCTGGACTGAAATAGGTACCGGTACTCATTTTGGGTGCCGGTACTTTTTATATTTAGGTACAGGAACACCTCAATCTTTTTTGAGCTAACATTCTATAGGAGGTGCCAAACTAAAGCAGAAGAAAATGTGAGGTGCTGGTACTCAGTTTCTGTGAGCTCCTGGCCAAGTGAAGTACTGGGCATATGTATAGTACTGCACATAGAAGCTACAACTTCTAATTGCTATCTCTGTCTCTGTTTCAGGCACATGGGTAACGTTTGGCAGTCAGATTACAGATGAGGTAAGAATATAATTTCCTAATGTTTTTCTACTTGGTTTTATGGAGATAGCAATGGCTCAGTTGGTAGAGCATGGCGCTTGCAACGCCAGGGTTGTGGGTTCATTTCCCATTGGGGGACCAGGATGAATATGTATGAACTTTCCAATTTGTAAGTCGCTCTGGATAAGAGCGTCTGCTAACTTAAATGTAAATGTAATGGAGATAGGAAATGTGTACAGTCTTTGCCTCTGGTATTTACTGCTCTGCAACAACTTTACACTTTAGCAGACACAAAGTTAGCTATGAATCAGAGTGTACTCTGGGTAAAATCTCTTTGGTTCAGTTAGTGTACATTTTTTATATGTTATTTAACCTTTATTTAAAACCTCTAACGATTCTCCCTCCCGGATCCGGGATCCTCCTCACCAAAAAAGCTGACTAGCATAGCCTAGCCAAGCGCCACAGGGATATCATATAATATAATTTCATGAAATCACAAGTCCAATACAGCAAATGAAAGATAAACATCTTGTGAATCCAGCCATCATTTCCGATTTTTAAAATGTTTTACGGCGAAAACACAATATGTATTTATATTAGCTAACCACAATAGCCAAACACACAACGGCATATTGTCACCATGTTTCCACCGCATAGGTAGCTTTCACAAAACCCAGAAATAGAGATAAAATTAATCACTAACCTTGAACAACTTCATCAGATGACAGTCTTATAGCATCATGTTATACAATACATTTATGTTTTGTACGAAAATGTTGCCTATTTGAGGTATAAATCATAGTTTTACATTGCAGCCACCATCACAAATAGCACCGAAGCAGCCAGAATAATTACAGAGAGCAACGTGAAATACCTTAAATACTCATTATAAAACATTTATGAAAAATACATGGTGTACAGCTAATGAAAGATAAACATCTTGTGAATCCAGCCAATATTTCAAATTTTTTAAGTGTTTTACAGCGAAAACACAATATAGAATTATATTAGCTCATCACAATAGCCAAACACACAACGCCATTTATCCACCGCCAACATAGCTTTTCGCAAAAACCAGCAATAGATATAAAATTAATCACTAACCTTTGGACAACTTCATCAGATGACTGTCTTATAACATCACGTTATACAATACATTTATGTTTTGTTCGAAAATGTGCATATTTATAACTGCAAATCGTGGTTATACATTGTGAATACGTAGCAACAATTCACCAGAATGTCCGGAGATATTTTGGACACTCACCTAATCTAACCAAAGAACTCATCATAAACTTTACATAAAAATACTTGTTGTATGGCAAATGAAAGATACACTGGTTCTTAAGTAGGCAAGTCAGTTAAGAACAAATTCTTATTTACAATGACGGCCTACACCGGCCAAACCCGGGCCAATTGTGCCGCCGATCTATGGGACTCCCATTCACGGCCGGTTGTGATACAGCCTGGATTCGAATTTGTGATACAGTACTGCAGTGTAATGTGTGGTAGGTTTATAGCAAAACCCCAGATATAAATACCTTTCAGCAGTTATCATACATGCCAACGATTTATGCGAATGATTCAAAACAAGAGGGTAATGAAGAAGAATTATTGGACAATTGCCTTATCAGAGTAAGACAAACTGAGGACAATGCGTTGTTGCAATCACGTCAAAGAATCCCTCTCCTCACCTACAGTCCTATTTCAAGGTCGATCAAAGAATCCCTCTCCTCACCTACAGTCCTATTTCAAGGTCGATCAAAGAATCCCTCTCCTCACCTACAGTCCTATTTCAAGGTCGATCAAAGAATCCCTCTCCTCACCTACAGTCCTATTTCAAGGTCGATCAAAGAATCCCTCTCCTCACCTACAGTCTTATTTCAAGGTCGATCAAAGAATCCCTCTCCTCACCTACAGTCCTATTTCAAGGTCGATCAAAGAATCCCTCTCCTCACCTACAGTCCTATTTCAAGGTCGATCAAAGATGTGGTCAATAGACACCCGAGGTTTTGCTATAAGAGACTTTTACAGGATTGTTTACTCAGGTCAGATGTATCTACGGGAAAAAAACATCACATTTCATGTCTATTATTCCTGATGGTCCCTTGTCACAACTGTGTCCACTGTGATGCCATGATCAGAGGGAACTCTCTCATCAATCCTCAGTCCGGTGAGAGGATAAAGGTTTGAGTTAGAAAAACATGTAATACAAAAATCTGTTGTATATCTCCTTAAAACTTCTTATGGCTGAGATCCCGGTAACGGGATCGATATGACAACAGCCAGTGAAAGTGCAGGGAGCCAAATTCAAACAACAGAAATCTCATAATTAAAATTCCTCAAACATACATGTTTCTTATATCATTTTAAAGGTAATCTTGTTGTTAATCCCACCAGTGTCAGATTTCAAAAAGGCTTTACGACAAAAGCACACCATCTGATTATGTTAGGTCAGTACCTAGTCACAGAAAAACACAGCCATTTTTCCAGCCAAAGAGAGGAGTCACAAAAAGCAGAAATAGAGATAAAATGAATCTCTAACCTTTGATGATCTTCATCAGATGACACTCATAGGACTTCATGTTACACAATACATGTTTGTTTTGTTCGATCAAGTTCATATTTATATCCTAAAATCTCAGTTTACATTGGCGCGTTATGTTCAGTAGTTCCAAAACATCCGGTGATTTTGCAGAGAGTCACATCAGTTTACAGAAATACTCATCATAAATGTTGATGAAAATACAAGTGTTATACATGGAATTTTAGATCCACTTCTCCTTAATGCAACCGCTGTGTCAGGTTTCAAAAAAACTTTAGGGAAAAAGCACACCATGCAATAATCTGAGTACGGCGCTCAGACACAAAAAATAGCCATACAGGTACCCGCCATGTTGTGGAGTCAACAGAAGTCAGAAATAGCATTATAAATATTCATTTACCTTTGATGATCTTCATCAGAACGCACTCCCGGGAATCCCAGTTCCACAATAAATGTTTGTTTTGTTCGATAATGTCCATAATTTATGTCCAAATACCTATTTTTTCTTTGCGCGTTTATTTCAAAAATCCAAATTCACGATGCACAGGCACACTTAGTTCAGACGAAAAGTGAAAAAATTCCATTACAGTTCGCAGAAACATGTCAAACGATGTATAGAATCAATCTTTCGGATGTTTTTAACATAAATCTTCAATAATGTTTCAACCGGAGAATTCCTTTGTCTTTAGAACGGAGAAGGAACGCAGCTACCTCTCACGGGGTCGCGCCTGAGTGAGTTCATGGCACTCTTCCAGACACTTGGTTGAAACAGCTCTCATTCCCTCATCCTTCACAGTAGAAGCCTGAAACAAGGTTCTAAAGACTGTTGACATCTAGTGGAAGCCTTAGGAAGTGCAATATGACTCCATAGACACTGTATATTGGACAGGCAAACCTCAGATGTCCCACTTCCTGGTTGGATTTGTTCTCAGGCTTTTGCCTGCCAAATGAGTTATGTTATACTCACAGACATCATTCAAACAGTTATTATTATTCATCCAAGCTACTCAATACTGCCCGCAGCCATAAGAAGCTAAGTTTTCCTGTAACTTGTATTATTTGGGTAAGACTAAACGTGAACTTAAGACAATGGTATGTGAGCATGAGAGCTCCATTCACAACCATGATGAAAAATGACCTGTTGCAGGACATTTCAACAGCCATGATCATGAACTGAGAGCCTTACGTTATGTGGGCATTTTATTGGTGTAGGCGCCACATAGGGGGGGAGTTAGGGATAAATTACTTCTCCAGAGAGAGACGTAATTGGATAGACCGCTTGGGAACTCCTGCCCCAGCAGGCCTCAATGAGGAATGGTATTTATTATTATTTTTTTGTAGTAGGGTCTAAATAGGCCCTCTGCTGGGATCTCTTGATCGGGACAATATTTATAATAATGCCCACCTGTGTGGTATTGTTGCATGGACACACTGTCACACAAACTCACAAACTCACACACAAACACACATACAAACACACACACGTACACAAACACACATATATGCATGCCGTTGACATGCATACAGACAGACAGTTCTGCAGAGGGAACGTCCCACTGCACGCACGCAGACACACACACACACACACACACACACACACACACACACACACACACACACACACACACACACACACACACACACACACACACACACACACACACACACTAAACACACTAAACACAACACAACACAACACACAGACAGGCTTGCTTAAAGGCTAAGTAATCTGTGTCCTCATTGCCTTCCCACAGGCTCCCCTCTCCCCTGGCTCCCTTCTCCCCTCTCCCCTGGCTCCCCTCTCCCCTGGCTCTCCTCTCCCCTCTCCCCTGGCTCTCCTCTCCCCTCTCCCCTGGCTCCCCTCTCCCCTCTCCCCTGGCTCCCCTCTCCCCTCTCCCCTGGCTCCCCTCCCCCTCTCCCCTGGCTCCCCTCCCCCCTTTCCCCTCCCCCCTTTCCCCTCTCCCCTGGCTCCCCTCTCCCCTGGCCCCCCTCTCCCCTGGCTCCCCTCTCCCCTCTCCCCTGGCTCCCCTCTCTCCTCTCCCCTGGCTCCCCTCCCCCCTTTCCCCTCTCCCCTGGCTCCCCTCTCCCCTAGCCCCCCTCTCCCCTGGCTCCCCTCTCCCCTCTCCCCTGGCTCCCCTCCCCCCTCTCCCCTGGCTCCCCTCCCCCTCTCCCCTGGCTCCCCTCCCTCCTCTCCCCTGGCTCCCCTCCCCCTCTCCCCTGGCTCCCCTCTCCCCTCTCCCCTGGCTCCCCTCCCCCCTCTCCCCTGGCTCCCCTCCCCCCTCTCCCCTGGCTCCCCTCCCCCTCTCCCCTGGCTCCCCTCCCTCCTCTCCCCTGGCTCCCCTCCCCCCTTTCCCCTCTCCCCTGGCTCCCCTCTCCCCTAGCCCCCCTCTCCCCTGGCTCCCCTCTCCCCTCTCCCCTGGCTCCCCTCCCTCCTCTCCCCTGGCTCCCCTCCCCCCTTTCCCCTCTCCCCTGGCCCCCCTCTCCCCTGGCTCCCCTCTCCCCTCTCCCCTGGCTCCCCTCCCTCCTCTCCCCTGGCTCCCCTCCCCCCTTTCCCCTCTCCCCTGGCTCCCCTCTCCCCTAGCCCCCCTCTCCCCTGGCTCCCCTCTCCCCTCTCCCCTGGCTCCCCTCCCTCCTCTCCCCTGGCTCCCCTCCCCCCTCTCCCCTAGCCCCCCTCTCCCCTGGCTCCCCTCTCCCCTCTCCCCTGGCTCCCCTCCCCCCTCTCCCCTGGCTCCCCTCCCCCCTCTCCCCTGGCTCCCCTCCCCCCTTTCCCCTCCCCCCTTTCCCCTCTCCCCTGGCCCCTGGCCCCTGGCCCCCCTCTCCCCTGGCTCCCCTCCCCCCTTTCCCCTCCCCCCTTTCCCCTCTCCCCTGGCCCCTGGCCCCTGGCCCCCCTCTCCCCTGGCTCCCCTCTCCCCTCTCCCCTGGCTCCCCTCTCCCCTCTCCCCTGGCTCCCCTCCCCCCTCTCCCCTGGCCCCCCTCTCCCCTGGCTCCCCTCTCCCCTCTCCCCTGGCTCCCCTCTCCCCTCTCCCCTGGCTCCCCTCCCCCCTCTCCCCTGGCTCCCCTCCCTCCTCTCCCCTGGCTCCCCTCCCCCCTCTCCCCTGGCTCCCCTCTCCCCTCTCCCCTGGCTCCCCTCCCCCCTCTCCCCTGGCTCCCCTCCCCCCTCTCCCCTGGCTCCCCGGTGGCACCCCCATAGAGACCGCCAGATGTCCGTACAACATGCCCTCCGATTTGACACACTGAACTCTGTCTGCGAAGTAGTTGGTGAACCAAGCGAGGCAGTCATTAGAAAAACCAAGGCTATTGAGTCTGCAGATAAGAATACGGTGATTGACAGAGTCGAAAGCCTTGGCCAGGTCGATGAAGACGGCTGCACAGTACTGTCTTTTATCGATGGCGGTTATGATATCGTTTAGTACCTTGAGCGTGGCTGAGGTGCACCCGTGACCGGCTCGGAAGCCGGATTGCATAGCGGAGAAGGTACGGTGGGATTCGAAATGGTCAGTGATCTGTTTATTAACTTGGCTTTCGAAGACTTTAGATAAGCAGGGCAGGATGGATATAGGTCTATAACAGTTTGGGTTTAGGGTGTCACCCCCTTTGAAGATGGGGATGTGGAATCATGTAGTAACCAAACAAGTGTTAAACAAATCAAAATATATTTTACATTTGAGGTTCTTCAAATAGTCACCCTTTAACTTGATGACAGCTTTGCACACTCTTGGAATTCTCTCAATCACCTTCACCCTGAACGCTTTTCCAAGTTTTGAAGGAGTTCCCACATATGCTTAGCACTTTTTGGCTGCTTTTCCTTCACTCCGTGGTCCGACTCATCCCAAACCATCAGGGGATTGAGGTCGGGGGATTGTGGAGGTCAGGTCATCTGATGCAGCACACCATCACTCTCCTTCTTGGTCAAATAGCCCTTACACAGCCTGGAGGTGTGTTGGGTCATTGTCCTGTTGAAAAGCAAATGATAGTCCCACTAAGCCCAAACCAGATGGGATGATGTATCGCTGCAGAATGCTGTGGTAGCCATGCTGGTTAAGTGTGCCTTGAATTCTAAATAAATCATTGTTTGTTCTTGGCCTAAGCACGTCTCTTTTTCTTATTGATGTCCAGTAATTCAACCATGAAGGCCTGATTCACACAGTCTCCTCTGAACAGCTGATGTTGAGATGTGTCTGTTACTTGAACACTGTGAAGCAGTGTTGGGCTGCAATTGGGCTGCAATTTCTGAGGCTGGTAACTCTAATGATCTTATCCTCTGCAGCAGAGGTAACTCTGGGTCTTCCTTTCCTGTGGCGGTCCTCATGAGAGCCAGTTTCATCATATCCTCTGCAGCAGAGGTAACTCTGGGTCTTTCTTTCCTGTGGTGGTCCTCATGAGAGCCAGTTTCATCATATCCTCTGCAGCAGAGGTAACTCTGGGTCTTTCTTTCCTGTGGCGGTCCTCATGAGAGCCAGTTTCATCATATCCTCTGCAGCAGAGGTAACTCTGGGTCTTCCTTTCCTGTGGCGGTCCTCATGAGAGCCAGTTTCATCATATCCTCTGCAGCAGAGGTAACTCTGGGTCTTTCTTTCCTGTGGCGGTCCTCATGAGAGCCAGTTTCATCATATCCTCTGCAGCAGAGGTAACTCTGGGTCTTCCTTTCCTGTGGCGGTCCTCATGAGAGCCAGTTTCATCATATCCTCTGCAGCAGAGGTAACTCTGGGTCTTCCTTTCCTGTGGCGGTCCTCATGAGAGCCAGTTTCATCATATCCTCTGCAGCAGAGGTAACTCTGGGTCTTCCTTTCCTGTGGTGGTCCTCATGAGAGCCAGTTTCATCATATCCTCTGCAGCAGAGGTAACTCTGGGTCTTCCTTTCCTGTGGCGGTCCTCATGAGAGCCAGTTTCATCATATCCTCTGCAGCAGAGGTAACTCTGGGTCTTTCTTTCCTGTGGCGGTCCTCATGAGAGCCAGTTTCATCATATCCTCTGCAGCAGAGGTAACTCTGGGTCTTTCTTTCCTGTGGCGGTCCTCATGAGAGCCAGTTTCATCATATCCTCTGCAGCAGAGGTAACTCTGGGTCTTTCTTTCCTGTGGCGGTCCTCATGAGAGCCAGTTTCATCATATCCTCTGCAGCAGAGGTAACTCTGGGTCTTCCTTTCCTGTGGTGGTCCTCATGAGAGCCAGTTTCATCATATCCTCTGCAGCAGAGGTAACTCTGGGTCTTCCTTTCCTGTGGCGGTCCTCATGAGAGCCAGTTTCATCATATCCTCTGCAGCAGAGGTAACTCTGGGTCTTCCTTTCCTGTGGCGGTCCTCATGAGAGCCAGTTTCATCATATCCTCTGCAGCAGAGGTAACTCTGGGTCTTCCTTTCCTGTGGTGGTCCTCATGAGAGCCAGTTTCATCATATCCTCTGCAGCAGAGGTAACTCTGGGTCTTCCTTTCCTGTGGCGGTCCTCATGAGAGCCAGTTTCATCATATCCTCTGCAGCAGAGGTAACTCTGGGTCTTTCTTTCCTGTGGCGGTCCTCATGAGAGCCAGTTTCATCATATCCTCTGCAGCAGAGGTAACTCTGGGTCTTCCTTTCCTGTGGCGGTCCTCATGAGAGCCAGTTTCATCATATCCTCTGCAGCAGAGGTAACTCTGGGTCTTTCTTTCCTGTGGCGGTCCTCATGAGAGCCAGTTTCATCATATCCTCTGCAGCAGAGGTAACTCTGGGTCTTCCTTTCCTGTGGCGGTCCTCATGAGAGCCAGTTTCATCATAGCGCTTGATGTTTTTTGCGACAACACTTGAAGAAACTTTCTTGAAATGTTCCGTATTGACTGACCTTCATGTCTTAAAGTAATGATGGACTGTCATTCCTCTTTGCTTTTTTGAGCTGTTCTTGCCATAATATGGACTTGGTCTTTTACCAAATAGGGAGGTATACCCCTCCTAGCTTGTCACAACACAACTGATTGGCTCAAACACTTTAAGAAGGAAAGAAATTCCACAAATTAACTTTTAACAAGAAACACCTGATGCATTTCAGGTGACTACCTCATGAAGCTGGTTGAGAGAATGCCACAAGTGTGCAAAGCTGTCATCAAGTTAAAGGGTGACTATTTGAAGAATCTCAAATATAAAATATATTTTGATTTGTTTAACACTTTTTTTCATTTCAATCGACTGATTTCCTTATAGCAACTGTGACTCATTAAAATCTTTGAAAATGTTGCATGCTGGGTTTATATTTTTTGTTCAGTATATTTTTTTCAGCTGTTCATATGAATTCAGCACATGCTCCTCTGTAAAACCGAAGTAGCCTACAAAATGGACCGGTGGGAAAGCGTGGGGCCCCAATTCGCTATTCGTGTATGCAGATGACGTGTCTTTTTTCCCCCACCCCCACCCCTGTCCCTGTCCCTGTTCCTGTTCCTGTCCCCTGTCCCTGTCCCTGTCCCTGTCCCTGTCCCTGTCCCTGTCCCCTGTCCCTGTCCCTGTCCCTGTTCCTGTTCCTGCCCATTTGATAATGGGCCATTCTAAATCAAAACTCGTTTAACATCTCAGTGAAGAAGAGATTAGATTGAGAATAGTCTGATGGGTGAAAATATGATCACTTGATGAGAGAACAGCTTGTGCAGCCTGAGGCGAGGTACAGAAAGCAACCTTTTTTCCCCACACCGTGCAGCCCATATTCAGTATGTTTGTATTTCTAACACATTCCAACGTTTGTATCATTCACAACTAAAGTTGCCAAATTAATCTAAATCTAGCATACAGTATATTGGACCTGTTTCAAATGATCACTTTTACGCTCGACATAGCCACTTCATAGACGCAGTCGCTCCATAATGGAAGTTTTTCTTTCTATCTATTTTACTCAGCTAAGTTCAATTATATTATTCTTACTAAAAAATCATATAATATAAAATAATGGCACAGGACTTATAAACATATCTTGTAAGCTAAATGAACAAGCCGACAGACTATGGCGTGGAGCTTAGCCAGATAACAGAGGCTTACAGTTGATGTTCTTACATGTTCTGTTCTTCTGAAATACATCTTCTTCATATGATACTGTTTCTTGGGACCTGACTAAAATCAATCATGGATTTATTGTGATGGTGCATATTAAATGTAAATGTAGATGTTCCAAGGGTGCACATCAGCAGCTTGTATTTGTAAAGGCTGGGAGATGTTACACATGTTTATGTTAATTAATGGTCAATTACCGTGAGACAAGCAGTCTGTTGCATGACAAAAACCGCCTGACAAAATATCATGACTGCCACAGCCCTTATCCCTGTTCCCATATTCTCCCCCATCACCTATCCACAGCATGTCTCCCACCCCTACACTGTCCCCTATGGTTGGGGCACCAGGGTCCCTGTCTGTCTGACATCCCACCCACAACACACACAACTGGCCCTGCTTACAGTCCAGTCCCTCTGCTCTGTAGTCCAGTCCCTCTGCTCTCTGGTCCAGTCCCTCTGCTCTCTGGTCCAGTCCTTCTGCTCTGTAGTCCAGTCCCTCTGCTCTCTGGTCCAGTCCCTCTGCTCTCTGGTCCAGTCCCTCTGCTCTCTGGTCCAGTCCCTCTGCTCTCTGGTCCAGTCCCTCTGCTCTCTGGTCCAGTCCCTCTGCTCTCTGGTCCAGTCCCTCTGCTCTCTGGTCCAGTCCCTCTGCTCTCTGGTCCAGTCCCTCTGCTCTCTGGTCCAGTCCCTCTGCTCTCTAGTCCAGTCCCTCTGCTCTCTGGTCCAGTCCCTCTGCTCTCTGGTCCAGTCCCTCTGCTCTCTGGTCCAGTCCTTCTGCTCTGTGGTCCAGTCCCTCTGCTCTGTGGTCCAGTCCCTCTGCTCTCTGGTCCAGTCCCTCTGCTCTCTGGTCCAGTCCCTCTGCTCTCTGGTCCAGTCCCTCTGCTCTCTGGTCCAGTCCCTCTGCTCTCTGGTCCAGTCCCTCTGCTCTCTGGTCCAGTCCCTCTGCTCTCTGGTCCAGTCCCTCTGCTCTCTGGTCCAGTCCCTCTGCTCTCTGGTCCAGTCCCTCTGCTCTCTGGTCCAGTCCCTCTGCTCTCTGGTCCAGTCCCTCTGTTCTCTGGTCCAGTCCCTCTGTTCTCTGGTCCAGTCCCTCTGCTCTCTGGTCCAGTCCCTCTGCTCTCTGGTCCAGTTCTTCTGCTCTCTGGTCCAGTCCCTCTGCTCTCTGGTCCAGTCCCTCTGCTCTCTGGTCCAGTCCCTCTGCTCTGTAGTCCAGTCCCTCTGCTCTCTGGTCCAGTCCCTCTGCTCTCTGGTCCAGTCCCTCTGCTCTCTGGTCCAGTCCCTCTGCTCTGTAGTCCAGTCCCTCTGCTCTCTGGTCCAGTCCCTCTGCTCTCTGGTCCAGTCCCTCTGCTCTCTGGTCCAGTCCCTCTGCTCTCTAGTCCAGTCCCTCTGCTCTCTGGTCCAGTCCCTCTGCTCTCCGGTCCAGTCCCTCTGCTCTCTGGTCCAGTCCCTCTGCTCTCTGGTCCAGTCCCTCTGCTCTCTGGTCCAGTCCCTCTGCTCTCTGGTCCAGTCCCTCTGCTCTCTGGTCCAGTCCCTCTGCTCTCTGGTCCAGTCCCTCTGCTCTCTGGTCCAGTGAAGTGGTGAAGTGAAATGAAAAAAATCACTTGTTTAAAAGAATTCCAAAAAAATGTAATCGGAAAAGTGATGCGTGCATATGTATTCACCACCTTTGCTATGAAGCCCCTAAATAAGATCTGGTGCTACAAATTACTTTCAGAAGTCACATAATTAGTTAAATATAGTCCACCTGTGTGCAATCTAAGTGTCACATGATCTGTCACACTATATATACACACCTGTTCTGAAAGGCCCCGTAGTCTGCAACACCACTAAGCAAGGGGCACCATGAATACCAAGGAGCTCTCCAAACAGGTCAGGTACAAAGTTGTGGAGAAGTACAGATCAGGGTTGGGTTCTAAAAAAATATCCAAAACTTTGAACATCCCACAGAGCACCATTAAATCCATTATTAATAAATGGAAAGAATATGGCACCACAACAAACCTGCCAAGAGAGGGCCGCCCACCAAAACTCACAGACCAGACAAGGAGGGCATTAATCAGAGAGGCAACAAAGAGACCAAAGATAACCCTGAAGGTGCTGCAAAGCTCCACAGCAGAGATTGGAGAATCTGTCCATAGGACCACTTTAAACCGTACACTACACAGAGCTGGGCTTTATGGAAGAGTGGCCAGAAGAAAATAAGCAAACATGTTTGGTGTTCGCCAAAAGGCATGTGGGAGACTCCCCAAACATATGGAAGAAGGTACTCTGGTCAGATGAGACTAAAATGTAGCTTTTTTGGCCATCAAAGAAAATGCTATGTCTGGCGCAAACCCAATACCTCTCATCACCCCAAGAACATCATCATGTTTTTCATGGGCAGGGACTGGGAAACTGGTCAGAATTGAAGGAATGATGGATGGTGCTAAATACAGGGAAATTCTTGTGGGAAACCTGTTTCAGTCGTCCAGAGATTTGAGGCTGGGACGGAGGTTCACCTTCCAGCAGGACAATGACCCCAAGCATACTGCTAAAGCAACACTCGAGTGGTTTAAGGGGAAACATTTAAATGTCTTAGAATGGCACAGACCTCAATCCAATTGAGAATCTGTGGTATGACTTAAAGATTGCTGTACACCAGCGGAACCCATTCAACTTGAAGGAGCTGGAGCAGTATTGTGTTAAAGTATGGACACAAATCCCAGGAGCTAGATGTGCCAAGCTTATAGAGACATACCCCAAGAGACTTGCAGCTGTAATTGCTGCAAAGGGTGGCTCTACAAAGTATTGACTTTGGGGGGGTGAATAGTTATGCACACTCAAGTTTTCTGTTTTTTGTCTTATTTCTTGTTTGTTTCACAATAAAAAATATTTTGCATCTTCAAAGTGGTAGGCATGCTGTGTAAATCAAGTGATACAAACCCCCCCAAAAATCGATTTTAATTCTAGGTTGTAAGGCAACAAAATAGGAAAAATGCCAAGGGGAGTGAATACTTTCGCAAGCCACTGTACCTCCCTACTTTATTTACAGGTTATGGAAAATGTGCTATTTTAGTATTTCTCCAGTAGGTTTCCTCAAGGAGAAAGCCTCCACTTATATGCCAAAGATAATAACACAAAAACACTACAGTGAATAGTATACTATTTACACCATAGTATAGTATTTTTTCATGTGGGTTGTAACAGGGGGACAATATGAAAAAACACAACATCTATTGTGTAACAAGGGGACAATTTGGGCTTGACGGTGACTTGTGAGTTTGGGATGGTGTTTGACGGTGACTTGTGAGTTTGGATTGGTGTTTAGCTCTGGGGGTTGCAGTAAGTAGACAGTAGGGAGGTTCATGTGATGACAGTGCAGAGATTAGCAGTAATTGGATTTTTAAATTGCAGTGAATGAATGTGATTATAAAGTCGTGTCAGACTAACCATGACCTCGTCTTTCAGACTTTCTCTCTCTCCTTTTCTCCTTACGTCTCATTGTTTCTGTACTGCTCTCGTCTCCCTTTCCCTCTCATTCAATTAGCCTCTTCTTCTCTCTGAAACTCCTCCTTCCATCACACTCTTCCTCTCCTCCTTTATATCAATACAATTCAATTCAATTTAAGGGCTTTACTGGCCCGGGAAACATATGTTAACATTGCCAAAGCAAGTGAAGTAGATAATAAACAAAAGTGAAACCCTCTCTCTCTCTCTCTCTGCTGTGTTATAGCAGAGAAGGTCATGTTTCAGTTTATAGATAAGCCCATTGACCTAATGCTGAAGACTACAGTTTTCACCTCGTGAAAAAAAACAGCCAGCAGCCAGTGTTCCAGCTCCATTCTGAGCAGCCAGTGTTCCAGTTCCATTCTGAGCAGCCAGTGTTCCAGTTCCATTCTGAGCAGCCAGTGTTCCAGCTCCATTCTGAGCAGCCAGTGTTCCAGCTCCATTCTGAGCAGCCAGTGTTCCAGCTCCATTCTGGGCAGCCAGTGTTCCAGTTCCATTCTCAGCAGCCAGTGTTCCAGCTCCATTCTGGGCAGCCAGTGTTTCATCTCCATTCTGAGCAGCCAGTGTTCCAGCTCCATTCTGAGCAGCCAGTGTTTCAGCTCCATTCTGAGCAGCCAGTGTTTCAGCTCCATTCTAAGCAGCCATTGTTCCATCTCCATTCTGAGCAGCCTGTGTTCCAGCTCCATTCTGAGCAGCCAGTGTTCCAGCACCATTATGAGCAGCCAGTGTTCCAGCTCCATTCTGAGCAGCCAGTGTTCCAGCTCCATTCTGAGCAGCCAGTGTTCCAGCTCCATTCTGAGCAGCCAGTGTTCCAGCTCCATTCTGAGCAGCCAGTGTTTCAGCTCCATTCTGAGCAGCCAGTGTTCCAGCTCCATTCTGAGCAGCCAGTGTTCCAGCTCCATTCTGAGCAGCCAGTGTTTCAGCTCCATTCTGAGCAGCCAGTGTTCCAGCTCCATTCTGAGCAGCCAGTGTTCCAGCTCCATTCTAAGCAGCCATTGTTCCAGCTCCATTCTGAGCAGCCAGTGTTCCAGCTCCATTCTGAGCAGCCAGTGTTCCAGCTCCATTCTGAGCAGCCAGTGTTCCAGCTCCATTCTGAGCAGCCAGTGTTCCAGCTCCATTCTGAGCAGCCAGTGTTCCAGTTCCATTCTGAGCAGCCAGTGTTCCAGCTCCATTCTGAGCAGCCAGTGTTCCAGCTCCATTCCTCTGTTTTATTTATTTTTAATCCCTCTCTCCTCTTTCATCCGACGGGTTGGATTGTCCGCATTCACGCACACACACTCACACACACACACACTCACACACACACACCAGGGTTTGGATCCTTGCCTAACTTCTAGCCGCAGAGATAATGTGAAGAGAGTTGACGGACTGATCCTCAGCGGGGTAGAGGAGATTGGATTAGCGAACTCCGTTAGTGGCAACGCTTCCAAAGTCCTATACAACTCAAATAGGGAGAGGGTTATTCACACACAGACACACACACACTCACACACACACAGACACACACACTCCCAGTCTCACACACAGACACACACACTCTGTCTCACACACAGACACACACACACTCTCAGTCTCACACACAGACACACACACTGTCTCACACACAGACACACACACACTCTCAGTCTCACACACAGACACACACACTCTCAGTCTCACACACAGACACACACACACACTCAGTCTCACACACAGACACTCACACTCCCAGTCTCACAAAGAGACACACACACATTTGCTCTCACACCACTGCAGTGAGAAATTATAGCAAATTCACTTACAGCCTCATTGCAATAAGCGCACTATAAAAGACAATTTAATCTGGGAACAATTCAGCCTTATGATGTGTGATCTGCAGTCTGGGTGAATCAGTGTAAAGTCTGCTGCCTCATCCTGCTACGCTGACACACAGACACACTGGAGAGAGGAACAGCTCAGCTCTCTAGAGAGGGACAACTATAGAAGCAGACTAGAAACACTGTCTACCGTATCCTGGAAGAGAGAAGGAAGACAGTGGAACTGAGAGGAGGAGCAGAGCCAGACATAAATACTGTTTCTACCAACCAAACAGCATTATGATGTTAGATGGATTAAATCCTGGCTGTTAACCAGGGGTTCCTACATCTGATGATGATAACGACGATGACGATGAGAATGTGTGTATGTTAAGTGTTGAGTGTGATGTGACCTCTGTGTGTGACCTCTGACCTCTGTGTGTTTTTTCCCAGGTGGCCGAGCAGCTGATGACCATAGCGTATGAGAGTGGGGTCAATCTGTTTGACACAGCGGAGGTGTACGCTGCTGGAAAGTGAGTCAGGATATAGTAAAACGCTTTATGTCACTTCACTGTAATAGCAAGTGATGGTCGGCTATGTGATTCTGAGCACTGAGAGGAGTTGTGACACTTTTTTGCATTGCTTTTCAGAGCTGAAGCAATATTGGGTAATATCATCAAAAAGAAGTCCTGGAGGTAGGCCACTTTTTGTGTGTGTGTGTGTGTGTGTGTGTGTGTGTGTGTGTGTGTGTGTGTGTGTGTGTGTGTGTGTGTGTGTGTGTCTGTGTGTCTGTGTGTCTGTGTGTCTGTGTGTCTGTGTGTCTGTGTGTCTGTGTCTGTGTCTGTGTCTGTGTCTGTGTCTGTGTCTGTGTCTGTGTCTGTGTCTGTGTCTGTGTCTGTGTGTGTTTGTCTTGTCAGCAATTTTGTTTTCCTAAACTCCCCCTCATAGCCAGATTCACTTAAGCACTTCCTGTCTCTGTAATCATGTTGACTGGCAGATGCTTCCAGAAGGCTGGAAGCCGCTGAGAGTTCCATGGTAGGGCCAGGAAGAGATAGAGGTTTTCTTCTTTTGAAGACTTGGTTTTCCTTCAAACTCTCATTATTGATTGACATACTCTTTATGTGAAGGAGTTGACAGTTGCTTACAGAAGGAACTGAAGTTTAGAGAGAAGCAGGAGGGCAAGAGGAAGGGGGGGAGAAGATGAAGAGACTCCAACAGAGATTCACACACACTTCCTCCCTACACATACTTCCTCCCTTCACCCACTTCCTCCCTTCACATACTTCCTCCCTTCCCCTGAAGTTCCTCTCAGTAAATCTGTTAGATAAGCAGTCTGTTTCCCAATGGGGGTAACTGATCTTAGACCACTATAAAGCGTCCCACTATAAACATTCCCCCCAATTAGACCCCAGGAACATCAAAAGGGGTCCTCAGAACCATTAACCCCTACTTAACATTAGACCACTGACCACTACTTAACATTACATCATTAACCACTACTTAACATTACACCATTAACCACTACTCAACATTACACCACTGACCACTACTAAACATCAAACCATTAACTACTACTTAACATTAGACCACTGACCACTACTTAACATTAGACCACTGACCACTATTTAACATTAGACCACTGACCACTACTTAACATTAGACCACTGACCACTACTTAACATCAGACCATTAACCACTACTTAACATCAGACCACTGACAACTACTTAACATTACACCACTGACCACTAATTAAAATTACACCACTGACCACTACTTAACATCAGACCATTAACTACTGCTTAACATTAGACCACTGACCACTACTCAACATCAGACCTCTGACCACTACTTAACATCAGACCATTAACTACTACTTAACATTAGACCACTGACCACTACTTAACATCAGACCACTGACCACTACTTAACATCAGACCATTAACTACTACTTAACATTAGACCACTGACCACTACTTAACATTAGACCACTGACCACTATTTAACATTAGACCACTTACCACTACTTAACATTAGACCACTGACCACTACTTAACATTAGACCATTAACCCCTACTTAACATTAGACCACTACTTAACATCAGACGACTGACCCCTACTTAACATTAGACCACTGACCACTACTTAACATCAGACCACTGACCACTACTTAACATTAGACCACTGACCACTATTTAACATTAGACCACTGACCACTATTTAACATTAGACCACTGACCACTACTCAACATTACACCACTGACCACTACTTAACATCAGACCATTAACCACTACTTAACATCAGACCACTGACCACTACTTAACATTACACCACTGACCACTAATTAACATTACACCACTGACCACTACTTAACATCAGACCATTAACTACTACTTAACATTAGACCACTGACCACTACTCAACATCAGACCACTGACCACTACTTAACATCAGACCATTAACTACTACTTAACATTAGACCACTGACCACTACTTAACATCAGACCACTGACCACTACTTAACATCAGACCATTAACTACTACTTAACATTAGACCACTGACCACTACTTAACATTAGACCACTGACCACTATTTAACATTAGACCACTTACCACAACTTAACATTAGACCACTGACCACTACTTAACTTTAGACCATTAACCCCTACTTAACATTAGACCACTGACCACTACTTAACATCAGACAACTGACCACTACTTAACATCAGACCATTAACTACTACTTAACATTAGACCACTGACCCCTACTTAACATTAGACCATTAACCCCTACTTAACATTAGACCACTACTTAACATCAGACCACTGATCCTTGCTTAACATTAGACCACTGACCCCTACTTAACATTAGACAACTGACCACTACTTAACATTAGACCACTGACCACTACTTAACATTAGACCACTGACCCCTACTTAACATTAAACCACTGACCCCTACTTAACATCAGACCACTGACCACTACTTAACATCAGACCACTGACAACTACTTAACATCAGACCATTAACCCCTACTTAACATTAGACCACTGACCACTACTTAACATTACACCACTGACCACTACTTAACATCAGACCATTAACTACTACTTAACATTAGACTACTGACCACTACTTAACATCAGATCACTAACCACTACTTAACATTAGACCACTGACCACTACTTAAAATTAGACCACTGACCACTACTTAAAATCAGACCACTGACCACTACTTAAAATCAGACCACTGACCACTACTTAACATTAGACCACTGACCACTACTTAACATCAGACCACTGACAACTACTTAACATCAGACCATTAACCCCTACTTAACATTAGACCACTGACCAATACTTAAAATCAGACCACTGACCACTACTTAACATCAGACCATTAACCCCTACTTAACATTAGACCACTGATCCTTACTTAACATCATACCACTGACCCTTACTTAACATCATACCACTGACCACTACTTAACATTAGACCACTGACCACTACTTAACATCAGACCACTGACCACTACTTAACATCAGACCATTAACCCCTACTTAACATCAGACCACTGACCACTACTTAACATCAGACCACTGACCACTACTTAACATCAGACCACTGACCACTACTTAACATCAGACCACTGACCACTACTTAACATTAGACCACTGACCCCTACTTAACATCAGACCATTAACCCCTACTTAACATCAGACCACTGACCCCTACTTAACATCAGACCACTGACCACTACTTAACATCAGACTACTGACCACTACTTAACACTAGACCACTGACCACTACTTAACATCAGACCACTGACCACTACTTAACATCAGACTACTGACCACTACTTAACATTAGACCACTGACCCCTACTTAACATTAGACCATTAACCCTTACTTAACATCAGACCACTGACCCCTACTTAACATCAAACCACTGACCCCTATTTAACATCAGACCACTGATCCCTAAGTGTCTATATGAATGTTCCATCTGTATATAAGTGCCTATATGAATGTTCCATCTGTATATAAGTGCCTATATGAATGTTCCATCTGTATATAAGTGCCTATATGTGTGTCCCATGCCATCCTGTGTGCGTGTGTGTGTTTGTGTGCCTCTGTACCTCTTTGTGTCTATATAGAGTGAATCATTCAATTCATTTATTCATTAAATTGTATTTTTGTGTCAAATTGCTATTTGGCAGTCCTTCCCTTATGGGAACAGAAACAAATATAAAAAGGAATGAAAAAAAATCTCTACATCATAGCTATAATTATAGCAGTAAAAATAATACAAATAAATACATACAGAAAAATAAAGCGGAAAGCGTTTTAACCCGGTCTGGCACACAGAGAAGTTTCAAGTGTGACAGAGGCCTACACACAATCTACAGTATATTTATACATGCCCTTTGCTATATATCTGGAGCTAAATATTTGTTTCTATTTAATTATAATTTGTCTTTTTCTTTTATTCCAGGCTTTATTTAATAATTCAGCAAATGGAAATACACAATGGAAAAAACAACCATTTCAGTATCTCCTCATCGCTCAGCCACATAATGGTAGAAAGGGCAATAGAGGATAAAATGAGTTTCATTCTGTATTTCTCCGAGGTCACAAGTTACATAGTCGTTTGTGTTCCATTTCACCACAATACCGACCTGTTTCAATACGCAGAGGCAATATCCCTGATCTGACCTGTTTCAATACGCAGAGGCAATATCCCTGATCTGACCTGTTTCAATACACAGAGGCAATATCCCTGATCTGACCTGTTTCAATACACAGAGACAATATCCCTGATCTGACCTGTTTCAATACGCAGAGGCAATGGTCCCATGTGGCTCAGTTGGTAGAGCATGGCGCTTGCAATGCCAGGGTTGTGGGTTCATTCCCCACAGGGGGACCAGGATGAATATGTATGAACTTTCCAATTTGTAAGTCGCTCTGGATAAGAGCGTCTGCTAAATGACTTAAATGTAAATGTAAATCCCTGATCTGACCTGTTTCAATACGCAGAGGCAATATCCCTGATCTGACCTGTTTCAATACGCAGAGGCAATATCCCTGATCTGACCTGTTTCAATACGCAGAGGCAATATCCCTGATCTGACCTGTTTCAATACACAGAGACAATATCCCTGATCTGACCTGTTTCAATACACAGAGAAAATATCCCTGATCTTACCTGTGCACATAGTGATCTCTTGTTTTTAGGTAGGTTATACATAATATATCTCTCACACACCAATTCACCCTTAAGGTATCTGTGACCAACAGATGCATATCTGTATTCCCAGTAATGTGAAATCTATAGATTAGGACCTAATAAATGTATTTAAATTGACTGATTTCCTTGAACTGTAACTCAATAAAATCTTTGAAATTGTTGCATGTTGTGTTTATATTTTTGTTTGTGCGTATAGTGTGTGTGTGTGTGTGTGTATGTAGTGTGTGTGTGTGTGTGTGTGTGTGTGTGTGTGTGTGTGTGTGTGTGTGTGTGTGTGTGTGTGTGTGTGTGTGTGTGTGTGTGTGTGTGTGTGTGTGTGTGTGTGTGTGTGTGTGTGTGTGTATGTAGTGTGTGTGTGTGTGTGTGTGTGTGTGTGTGTGTGTGTGTGTGTGTGTGTGTGTGTGTGTGTGTGTGTGTGTGTGTGTGTGTGTGTATGTAGTGTGTGTGTGTGTGTGTGTGTGTGTGTGTGTGTGTGTGTGTGTGTGTGTGTGTGTGTGTGTGTGTGTGTGTGTGTGTGTGTGTGTGTGTGTGTGTGTGTGTGTATGTAGTGTGTGTGTGTGTGTGTGTGTGTGTGTGTGTGTGTGTGTGTGTATGTAGTGTGTGTGTGTGTGTGTGTGTGTGTGTGTGTGTGTGTGTGTGTGTGTGTGTGTGTGTGTGTGTGTGTGTGTGTGTGTGTGTGTGTGTGTGTGTGTGTGTGTGTGTGTGTGTGTGTGTGTGTGTGTGTGTATGTAGTGTGTGTGTGTGTGTGTGTGTGTGTGTGTGTGTGTGTGTGTGTGTGTGTGTGTGCGCATTTACGTGTGTTTACGTGCGTGCGTGTGTGTGTTATACATATAGAAATATGTCTCTCTGTATCTCCTGGTCTTGTTGACGTGACCTAGCTGTTATGTCACAATGTTCTGTCATTGCAGTTGGTTCCCTCCCTTTGTCATTACGTAGCGGAACTGGTAAATACTCATTCCTGTCTGGCAGTACAGAATGTAGGACAGCAGCAGTGTCACTCATGGACCACAACTCATTGACACTAACCTACATGGACATAATGATGGGAAAGGGAGGGAGAGAGGGTCAGACAATGTAGTTAGATAAACACAATAGCCTTCTGAATCACTTTGACAACTGTCATCTATCTATTGATACCTGTCATCTCTCTATTGATACCTGTCATCTCTCTATTGATACCTGTCATCTCTCTATTGATAACTGTCATCTCCCTATTGATACCTGTCATCTCTCTATTGATACCTGTCATCTCTATATTGATAACTGTCATCTCTCTATTGATACCTGTCATCTCTCTATTGATAACTGTCATCTCTCTATTGATACCTGTCATCTCTCTATTGATACCTGTCATCTCTCTATTGATACCTGTCATCTCTATATTGATACCTGTCATCTCTCTATTGATACCTGTCATCTCTCTACTGATACCTGTCATCTCTATATTGATACCTGTCATCTCTCTACTGATACCTGTCATCTCTATATTGATACATGTCGTTTCTCTCGAATTCTCTCCCTCCCTCTTCGTCTCTCTCGTTGTCCTCTCTCTCTCATCTCTCTTTCTCTCTATTTCTCTCTATTTCTCTCTCTCATCTCTCTTTCTCTCTCATCTCTCTCTCTCTCTCTCTCTCTGTCCTCTCTCTCTCCATCTCTTTTTCTCTCTATTTCTCTTTCTCTCTCTCTCACACACTCTTCCTCTCTCTCTCCTCTCTAACTCTCTCCTCCTCTCCTCTCTCTCTCCTTCTCTCTCTCTTCCTCTCCCTCTCCCTTTCTGTCTCTTCCTCTCTCTCTCTCTCTGTCTCTCTCTGTCTCTCTCTCTTTCTCCCCCTCTCCTTTCTCTCTCTCTGTCTCTCTCTTTCTCCCCCTCTCCTTTTCTCTCTCTCTGTCTCTCTCTTTCTCCCCCTCTCCTTTTCTCTCTCTCTGTCTCTGTCTCTGTCTCTCTCTCTCTCTCTGTCTCTCTGTCTCTCTCACTCTCTCTCTGTCTCTCTCTGTCTCTCTCTGTCTCTCTCTGTCTCTCTCTGTCTCTCTCTCTCTCTCTCTCTCTCTCTCTCTCTATCCCTCTCTCTATCACTCTCTCTATCCCTCTCTCTATCCCTCTTCCTCTCTCTCTAGACGATCAAGTCTGGTCATCACTACCAAGCTGTACTGGGGAGGAAAGTAAGTGCCTGTTCAAAAAGTCTTAACTATGTTTCAAATTCTGCAGAGCTCAGCTCTTTACACAAACACCTACATGACTTTTCTTTCTCTGCTTCTGTACCTCTTTACTGTTAATATCCTGTCATACTCTCCTGTTCTGCTGACCGGGGGACATTGTCTGATACCACACACCCACGCGTACACACACACACACACACACACACACACACACACACACACACACACACACACACACACACACACACACACACACACACACACACACACACACACACACACACACACACACACACACACACACACACACACACACACACACACACACACAGACAGACAGAAACACACAGAAGTGGGCAAGCACTGAGAAGGTTGAGTATCAGCAGTGAGCAGAGAAACAGAGTTGAACGTGTTGACCTTCTGTCCTGTCTGTGCCCACAGGGCAGAGACTGAAAGAGGCCTTTCAAGGAAACACATTATTGAAGGTAAGGCCACACAGCACGCACACACACACACACACACAGCACACACACACACACACACACCCTATCTCACCCCGTCTCACCCGGTCTCATCCGTCTCACCCCTATGAACTGTATTGGTTGATATCTCCTCTCCCCTCCTATGTTTCCCCTCCTCCTCTCCCCTCTTCTCTCCTCCCCTCCTCCTCTCCCCTCTTCTCTCCTCCCCTCCTCCTCTCCCCTCTTCTCTCCTCCCCTCCTCCTCTCCCCTCCCCTCCTCTCTCTCCCCTCCCCTCTTCTCTTCTCCCCTCCTATGTTTCCCCCCCTCCTGTCCCCTATTCTCTCCTCTCTCCTCTCTCTCCCCTCCCCTCCTCTCTCTCCCCTCCCCTCCTCTCTCTCTCCCCTCCCCTTCCCTCTCTCCTCTCTCTCCCCTCCCCTCGTCTCTCTCTCCCCTCCCCTCTTCTCTTCTCCCCTCCTCCCCTCCTCCTCTCCCGTCTTCTCCCTTCCTCCTCTCCCCTCGTCTCCCCTCCTCCTCTCCCCTCCTCTTCTCCCCTCCTCCTCTCCCCTCTTCTCCCTTCCTACTCTCTCCTCGTCTCCCCTCATCTCCCGTCCTCCTCTGCTCCTCTCTCCTCCCCTCTTCTCTTCTCCCCTGATATGTTTCCCCCCCTCCTGTCCCCTATTCTCTCCCCTCTCTCTCTCTCTCTCCCCTCCCCTCCCCTCTCTCCTCTCTCTCCTCCCCTCTTCTCCCCTCCCCTCACCTCCCCTCCTCCCCTTCTCCTCTCCCCTCCTCCTCTCCCCTCTTCTCCCTTCCTCCTCTCTCCTCCCCTCCCCTCCTCCTTTCCCCTCGTCTCCCTCCCTCCTCTCCCCTCTTCTCCCTTCCTGCTCTCTCCTCGTCTCCCCTCCTCCTCTCCCCTCTTCTCCCCTCCTCTCTCCTCGTCTCCCCTCCTCGTCTCCCCTCCTCCTCTCCCCTCTTCTCCCTTCCTCCTCTCTCCTCGTCTCCCCTCCTCCTCTCCACTCCTCCTCTCCCCTCGTCTCCCTCCCTCCTCTCCCCTCTTCTTCCTTCCTCCTCTCTCCTCGTCTCCCCTCCTCCTCTCCCCTCGTCTCTTCTCCCCTCTTCTCCCCTCCTCCCCTCCCCTCCTCCTCTCTCCTCCCCTCCCTTCCTCCTCTCCCCTCCTCGTCTCCCTTCCTCTCCTCTCCCTCCTCCTCTCCCCTCCAGGTCTGAAGGGCTCTCTCCAGAGGTTGCAGCTGGAATATGTAGACGTGGTCTTCGCAAACCGCCCCGACACCAACACGCCCATGGAGGGTGAGTCAGTCTATCAACATTCACCATTGGGGACCGAGCAATTGGTTGATTAGTCTCATAGTCTGAAAAATCTGATCTGATTGTTTTGTGTTTGTATTTATTAAGGATCCCCATCAGCTACTGCCAAGGCAGAAGCTACTTTTCCTGGGGTCCAGCAACATTTAGGCAGTTAATGCAAGCAGTGGATTTTCTATGTCAGGCTAACAAACAGAGCAGAATCAGGATTTAGACAGACAGACAGACAGACAGACAGACAGACAGACAGACAGACAGACAGACCAGAATCAGGATTTAGACACACACACACACACACACACACAGACAGACAGACAGACAGACAGACAGACAGACAGACAGACAGACAGACCAGAATCAGGATTTAGACACACACACACACACAGACAGACAGACAGACAGACAGACAGACAGACAGACAGACAGACAGACAGACAGACAGACCAGAATCAGGATTTACACACACACACACACACACAGACAGACAGACAGACAGACAGACAGACCAGAATCAGGATTTAGACACACACACACACACAGACAGACAGACAGACAGACAGACAGACAGACAGACAGACAGACAGACAGACAGACAGACAGACAGATAATATTTTTGACAACTTTTACTTTTACTCCACGACATTCCTAAAGAAAATATTGTACTTTTTACTCCATATATTTTCCCTGACAGCCAAAAGTACTCGTTACGTTTCGAATGCTTAGGACAAAAAAACTGTCCAATTCACGTACTTACCAAGAGGACACGTGATCATCCCTATTGTCTCTGATATCACGAAACACAAATACTTTGTTTGAAAGTGTCAGGGTGTGTCTCAGGTTATATGTCTGGTTTGCTTAATAAAAGGAATTTGAAATTATTTAAAGCATTTACTTTGAATGTTGATACTTAAGTATTTTTTTTGTAATTACATTCACTTTTGGTACTTAAGTCTATTTAAAACCAAATAATTTTGGACTTTTGCTCAAGTAGTATTTTACTGGGGGACTAACACTTTTACTTGGCATTTTCTATTAAGGTACAGCTGAAGTCGGAAGTTTACATACACTTAGGTTGGAGTCAATAAAACTAGCTTTTCAAACACTCCACAAGTTAACAAACTATAGTTTTGTCAAGTCGGTTAGGACATCTACCTTGTGCATGACATAAGTAATTTCTCCAACAATTGTTTACAGACAGATTATTTCACTAATAATTCACTGCATCACGATTCCAGTGGGTCAGAAGTTTACATACACTAAGTTGACTGTGCCTTTAAACAGCTTGGAAAATTGGCTTTAGAAGCGTCTGATAGGCTAATTGACATAATTTGAGTCAATTGGAGGTGTACCTGGGGATGTATTTCAAGGCCTACATTCATACTCAGTGCCTCTTTGCTTGACATGATGGGAAAATCAAAAGAAATCAGCCAAGACCTCAGGAAAAAAATTGTAGACCTCCACAAGTCTGTTTCATCCTTGAGAGCAATTTCCAAACGCCTGAAGGTACCACATTCATCTGTACAAATAATAGTATGCAAGTATTAACACCATGGGACCACGCAGCCGTCATACAACTCAGGAAGGCGGCGCGTTCTGTCTCCTAGAGATGAGCGTACTTTGGTGCGAAAAGTGCAAATCAATCCCAAAACAACAGCAAAGGACCTTGTGAAGATGCTGGAGGAAACAGATACAAAAGGATCTATATCCACAGTAAAACAAGTCCTATTTCAACATAACGTGAAAGGCCACTCAGCAAGGAAGAAGCCACTGCTCCAAAAAACCCATAAAAAAGCCAGACTACGGTTTGCATCTTCACATGGGGACAAAGATCGTACTTTTTGGAGAATTGTCCTCTGGTCTGATGAAACGAAAAAAGAACTGTTTGGCCACAATGACCATCGTTATGTTTGGAGGAAAAAGGGGGAGGCTTGCAGCCAAAGAACACCATCCCAACCGTGAAGCACGGGTGTGGCAGCATCATGTTGTGGGGGTGCTTTGCTGCAGGAGGGACTGGTGCACTTATCAACAAGGCAGGTCCTACAGGCCCTAGTTTTGTCGCACCTTGACTACTGTTCAGTCGTGTGGTCAGGTGCCACAAAACTAGGGCCTGTAGGACCTGCCTTATTGATAGTGTTGTTAAGTAGACATAGCACAGCTTTATTATAGGCAGACTTCTCCCCATCTTAGCTACTACTGCATCAATATGTTTCGACCATTACAGTTACGATCTAGGGTTACTCCACGCAGTTTAGTCATCTCAACTTGCTCAATTTACACATTATTTTTTATAAGATTTAGTTGAGGTTTAGGGTTTAGTGAGTGTTTTGTTGCAAATACAATGCTTTTAGTTTTAGAAATATTTAGGGCTAAATTATTCCTTGCCACCCACTCTGAAACTAACTGCAGCTCTTTGTTGAGTGTTGCAGTCATTTAAGTCGCTGTAGTAGCTGATGTGTAGAGTGTTGAGTCATCTGCATACATAGACACACTGGTTTTACTCAAAGTCAGTGGCATATCGTTAGTAAAAATTGAAAAAAGTGAGAAGCCTAAACAGCTACCCTGGGGAATTCCTGATCCTAGCTGGATTATATTTGAGAGGCTTCCATTAAAGAACACCATCTGTGTTCTGTTAGACAAGTAACTTTTTTTCCATTCATCAATAACTAGGGTACAGGTAGGTCCTGTTTCCTCATCAATATTTAGTGTACAGGTAGGGCCTGTTACTTCATCAATAACTAGGGTACAGGTAGGGCCTGTTTCCTCATCAATAACTAGTGTACAGGTAGGACCTGTTTCTTCATCAATATTTAGAGTACAGGTAGGGCCTGTTTCTTCATCAATAACTAGAGTACAGGTAGGGCCTGTTTCCTCATCAATAACTAGGGATCAGGTAGGGCCTGTTTCCTCATCAATAACTAGTGTACAGGTAGGACCTGTTTCTTCATCAATATTTAGTGTACAGGTAGGGCCTGTTTCTTCATCAATAACTAGGGTACAGGTAGGGCCTGTTTCTTCATCAATAACTAGGGTACAGGTAGGGCCTGTTGTCTCATCAATAACCAGGGTACAGGTAGGGCCTGTTTCTTCATCAATAACTAGGGTACAGGTAGGGCCTGTTGTCTCATCAATAACTGGGGTACAGGTAGGGCCTGTTTCTTCATCAATAACTAGTGTACAGGTAGGGCCTGTTTCTTCATCAATAACTAGTGTACAGGTAGGGCCTGTTTCTTCATCAATAACTAGTGTACAGGTAGGGCCTGTTTCTTCATCAATAACTAGGGTACAGGTAGGGCCTATTGTTTCTTCATCAATAACTAGTGTACAGGTAGGGCCTGTTTCTTCATCAATAACTAGGGTACAGGTAGGGCCTGTTTCTTCATCAATAACTAGGGTACAGGTAGGGCCTATTGTTTCTTCATCAATAACTAGTGTACAGGTAGGGCCTGTTTCTTCATCAATAACTAGGGTACAGGTAGGGCCTGTTGTCTCATCAATAACTAGGGTACAGGTAGGCCCTGTTTCTTCATCAATAACTAGGGTTAATGAATGCTGTTGTGTGTAGGCTATTGTAGTAAGCTAATATAATGCTATATTTTGTTTTCGCTGTAAAACACTTAAAAAATCTGAAATATTGGCTGGATTCACAAGATGCTTGTCTTTCATTTGCTGTACACAATGCATTTTTCAGAAATGTTTTATGATGAGTATTTAGGTATTCCACGTTGGTCTCTATAATTACTCTGGCTGCTTTGGTGCTATTTTTGACGGTAGCTGTGATGGTAGCTGCAATGTAAACCTGATTTATACCTCAAATATGCAAATCTTTCGAACAAAACATACATTTATTGTGTAACATGTTATAAGACTGTCATCTGATGAAGTTGTTTCTTGGTTAGTTAGGTTGGTTCTTGGTTAGTTAGGTTGGCTTTGTGCATGCTACCTGTGCTGTGAAAAATGTCTGTCCTTCTTTGTATTTGGTGGTGAGCTAACATAAATATACGTGCTGTTTTCGCTGTAAAACATTTAAAAAATCGGACATGTTGACTGGATTCACAAGATGTGTATCTTTCATTTGCTGTATTGGACTTGTTAATGTGTGAAAGTTAAATATTTCTAAAAAATATTTTGGGAATTTCGCGCTCTGCCTTTTCAGTGGAATGCTGGAGGAGTTCCACTAGCGGAACGCCTCGGCCAGACAGGTTAATGCATATAGTGTAAATCTGTCTCTTTCTGTGGCGAAAGAGACCATGTAGTTGTAAAGCTCTCCGCCCGTCACGGCGGCATAGTGCTTGTGTTTCTTTGCCAAGTGCATTCTGACCCAGAGCTCCCGATAGAAAATTATTCTAAAATAGAGTTCCTTTTTTAAAATGTCTTTCTCCTCCTCCTCCTCCCTCTTTCTGCCACATTCTTAAATTTTTCTTTTCCAATCTTTCTATTTATCATTCCCCTATCAAATCAAATCAAATGAAGTTGTGTTAGTCACATGCACCGAATACCACCTTACAGTGGAATGTTTACTTAGAAGCTCTTAACCAACAATGCAGTTTTAAGAAAATTTCTAAGAAAGAAAGTATAACAAATAATTAAAGAGCAGCAGTAAATAACATTTAACAGGGGCTATTAACAGGGGCTACCGGTAGAGAGTTAATGTGTCAATGTGCGGGGGTACCGGTGTCGAGGTAATTGAGGTAATTATGTACATGTAGGTAGAGTTATTACATTGGCTATGCATTGATAATAACAGAGAGTAGCTGCAGCGTAGGGGGATGGGGGGGGGGGGGGTCAATGCAAATAGTCTAGGTAGCCATTGGATTAGATGTTCAGGAGTCTTATGGCTTGGGGGGGTAGAAGCTGTTTAGAAGTCTCTTGGAGCTAGACTTGGGGCTCCGATTCCTCTTGCCTTGCGGTAGCAGAGAGAACAGTCTATGACTAGGGTGCCTGGAGTCTTTGACAATTTTTAGGGCCTTCCTCTGACACCGCTTGGTGTAGAGGTCTTGGATGGCAGGAAGCTTGGCCCCGGTGGTGTACTGGGCCGTACGCGCTACCCTCTGTAGTGCCTTGCGGTCAGAAGCAGAGCAGTTGCCATACCAGGTAGTGATGCAACCCGTCAGGATGCTCTCGATGGTGCAGCTGTAAAACCTTTTGAGGATCTGAGGACCCGTTCCAAATCTTTTCAGTCTCCTGAGGGGTAATAGGTTTTGTCGTGCCCTCTTCACAACTGTCTTGGTGTGCTTGAACCATGTTAGTTTGTTGGTGATGTGGACACCAAGGAACTTGAATCGCTCAACTTGCTCCACTGCAGATGAGAATGGGGGCGTGCTCGGCCCTCCTTTTCCTGTAGTCCACAATCATCTCCTTTGTCTTGATCACGTTGAGGGAGAGGTTGTTGTCCTGGCACCGCACAGTCAGGTCTCTGACCTCCTCTCTACAGGCTGTCTTATCGTTGTCTGTGATCAGGCCTTCCACTGTTGTGTCATCAGCAAACTTAATGATGGTGTTGGAGTCGTGCCTGGCCGTGCAGTCATGAGTGAACAGGGAGTACAGGAGGGGACTGAGCACGCACCCCTGAGGGGCCCCCGTGTTGAGGATCAGCATGGCGGATGTGTTGTTACCTACCAAGGACCTGGGGCGGTCCGTCAGGAAGTCCAGGATCCAGTTGCAGAGGGAGGTGTTTAGTCCCAGGGTCCTTGGCTTAGTGATGAGCTTTGAGGGCACTGCGGTGTTGAACGCTGACCTGTAGTCAATGAATAGCATTCTCACATAGGTGTTCCTTTTGTCCATGTGGGAAAGGGCAGTGTGGAGTGCAATAGAGATTGCATCATCTGTGGATCTGTTGGTGCGGTATGCAAATTGGAGTGGGTTTAGGGTTTCTGTTATAATGGTGTTGATGTGAGCCTATCTACCCATCTGGAAGCATCTTTCTCTCTCCTTGTACTATACCTCTATCCTATCTTCCTCTCCAACTCCTCCCTTCTCTCCCATTCACTCCTCCACCTCCTTCCTCTCCTCCTCCTTCCCTCTCTCCCTTCACTCCTCCACCTCCCTCCTCTCCTCCTCATTCCCTCTCTCCCTTCACTCCTCCATCTCCCTCCTCTCCTCCTCATTCCATCTCTCCCTTCACTACACCTCCCTCCTCTCCTCCTCATTCCCTCTCTCCCTTCACTCCTCCACCTCCCTCCCCTCCTCCCCTCTCTCCCTTCACTCCTCCACCTCCCTCCTTTCCTCCTCATTCCCTCTCTCCCTTCACTCCTCCACCTCCCTCCTCTCCTCCTCATTTCCTCTCTCCCTTCACTACTCCACCTCTCTCCTCTCCTCCTCATTCCCTCTCTCCCTTCACTACTCCACCTCTCTCCTCTCCCACTTGTTTTGTTCTCTCTATAGCACTATTGTGTGATGAACAATTCTGCCCCAGCTCTAGCTTCACTCCTTCTCCTTACTCCTTCCAGACAGCGTAGTGCGAGAGAGATAGAGAAAAGGGATACTTGAGAGAGAGAGAGAGAGAGAGAGAGAGAGAGAGAGAGAGAGAGAGAGAGAGAGAGAGAGAGAGAGAGAGAGAGAGAGAGAGAGAGAGAGAGAGGAGAGAGAGGAGAGAGAGAGAGAGAGAGAGAGAGAGAGAGAGAGAGAGAGAGAGAGAGAGAGAGAGAGAGAGAGAGATCCACAAAAGTGGAGACAAATCAGACCCTAATAATTACAAGGGAATTTGTGTAAACAGCAAATTGGGAAAGGCTTTCTGTAGCATTCTGAATTCAATAATTCAAACCTAAATGTAAAATTGTCTTTCTCCCTACTGATCATATATACACCTTACAAACACTAATTAATAAACACGTCCACCGCTTGTTTTATTGACTTTAAAAAAGCATTCGATTCTATTTGGCATGAAGGACTATTCTTCAAAATTCTCCACAGACATGTTGGATCATTATGCAGCCCCAATTAAAATTTGGACCAAAATATTTGACAGTGTAATCTTACCAACAGCTCTTACGGAAGTGATGTTTGGGGGCCACTCAATAAACTGGAATTTAAAATGTGGGACAAACATCCAAATGAAGCCCTACATGGAAAATTATGTCTGAAAATGTCAGTCCAGAGAAATACACCAACAAATGCATGTAGGGCAGTACTGGGCCGCTTTCTAGTGGTAATGAAAGTACAAAAAAAAATCATTACATTTTGGCTACACCTAAATTCAAGTCCAAATTCAAGTCCCTAATTCAAAGCACTTCAAACCCAAGAGCTGAGCCCAGAAATTAGCCCTCTCAATCAGCTGTTGTTGGACCTCACCAACCAAGCTGACACCAGCACTGATTAAAGAATTCAAATAAACATAATCATGAACCAATCAAAAGACTCATGTTTACAACATAGGAAAAACGAAACAAAATCCAAAGCCGACTAAATTGCTATCTGGCCCTAAACAGAGAATATGAATTGGTTGATTATCTCTACTCTGTCAGTGTCACGTTCGTCGTTTGGATGAAGAGAGGAGGACCAAGGCGCAGCGTGATATGAATACATCTTCTTTTTAATAAACGAAGAGAAACACTAAACAGACTAATACAAAACAACAAAACGAACGTGAAGCTATAAATGACAAGTGCAGACACAGGCAACTTACACATAGACAATAACCCACGAAATCCCTAAAGAATATGGCTGCCTAAATATGGTTCCCAATCAGAGACAATGATAAACAGCTGCCTCTAATTGAGAACCAATCTAGGCAACCATCGACATACAAACACCTAGACTAGAAAACACCCCATAAACATACAAAACCTCTAGACAAGTCAAAACACATAAATCCCCCATGTCACAACCTGACCTAACCAAAATAATAAAGAAAACAAAGATAACTAAGGCCAGGGCGTGACAGTCAGAGATACGAAGCAGAGACAGATCTTTACCAAGTACAGGCTGAGTGACCACCGATTGGCAATAGCAACCGGCAGATATAAAATAGACATGGCTACCCGAAGATGAGCGTGTATGTGGTCACTGCACAACAGGGGATGTAGAAATAGAGATCCACTTTCTCCTCTATTGTGAGAAATATTCCTCACCAAGAGATTCATTATTCACAGAAATTACCACATTTATTCCAAATGTTAACTTATTAAACCCAGAGGAAAAAAGAATACTCATGGGCGAAGAAGCAATGCCAAATATGTACTTGCCTGCCATAGCCTGAGGGACACTGTTCATCTGCATAGTAAGCAGTAACATACTTATTATTATTATTGTGACGGCTTTCATTGGTGGAAGGAGTGGAGGACCAAAATGCAGCGTGGTACGTATCCATAATATTATTTAATCGAGAATGAATACAAAATACAAAAGAACAAGAGAATACATGAAATCTGAAACAGTACCGTATGGTACGAACACAGGAAACAGGAAACAATCACCCACAAAACACAATAGAAAACAGGCTACCTAAATATGGCTCCCAGTCAAAGACAACGACTGACACCTGTCTCTGATTGAGAACCATACTAGGCCAAACACATAGAAATATAAATACAGAACAAAACATAGAAAAAAACA
>NC_074697.1:5041342-5061342 GCF_029448725.1 Salvelinus fontinalis
AAATTCTGATTTTGCAATATTACGTAGATGGAAAAAAGCTGTCCTTGAAACAGTCTTGATATGTTCGTCAAAAGAGAGATCAGGGTCCAGAGTAATGCCGAGGTCCTTCACAGTTTTATTTGAGACGACTTTACAACCATCAATATTAATTGTCAGATTTAACAGAAGATCTCTTTGTTTCTTGGGACCTATAACAAGCATCTCTGTTTATTTCCGAGTTTAAAAGTAGAACGTTTTCAGCCATCCACTTCCTTATGTCTGAAACACAGGCTTCTAGCGAGGGCAATTTTGGGGCTTCCCCATGTTTCATTGAAATGTACAGCTGTGTGTCATCCGCATAGCAGTGAAAGTTAACATTATGTTTTCGAATGACATCCCCATGAGGTAAAATATATAGTGAAAACAATAGTGGAACCTAAAACGGAACCTTGAGGAATACCGAAATGTACAGTTGGTTTGTCAGAGGACAAATATAGGCCGATAGTTTGTTATATTTTCTGGGTCAAGGTTTGGCTTTTTCAAGAGAGGCTTTATTACTGCCACTTTTAGTGAGTTTGGTACACATCCGGTACCATCAGTAGCACATTAGAGGCTGCTGCATATAGGCATAGACTAGGAATGGAACTTTACTAATGTTTACATGTCTGGCACTTTCGGTTACTGGCCCAATGCTCTAACCACTAGGCTACCTGCCACCCCATATTAGTACACTGTCGGAGCTAGAAGCACAAGCATTTCTCTACACCCGCAGAGAACCAATAAAATGTGTTTTGATTTGATGTGAATAGTAGTAATGAAGATGGTAGTTGTAGTACTGATGTAATGGTGATAGTTAGATTCGTTTTTCATTTTTCATGTTTAGCCTTTTATATCTATTATATTTCTACTATTGTCTGTTATATTTTATTGTTATTTTTGCATTATTTTCTTCATTTATATTATTATTTACTACCATTTTATATTATTTTTGTGTATTTTAGTGTTAGTGTTGTCGACGCTATGGTCAGGGTCTGGGGTGGACTGTCCTGTTGTGATGTCGACGCTATGGTCAGGGTCTGGGGTGGACTGTTCTGCTGTATTGTCAACGCTATGGTCAGGGTCTGTTGTGGACTGTTCTGCTGTGATGTCGACTCTATGGTCAGGGTCTGGGGTGGGCTGTTCTGCTGTATTGTCAACGCTATGGTCAGGGTCTGTTGTGGACTGTTCTGCTGTGATGTCGACTCTATGGTCAGGGTCTGGGGTGGGCTGTTCTGCTGTGGTGTCGAGACTTTTGTAGGGAGCTGAGGTGGGCTGTTCTGCTGGCTTCTCTGCGGGTGTGGCCACCTCTCAAATGGGTTGTTCTCACACGCCATCTCCCTCACCCTCTCCTCCAGCAGTCTGATCCTCTCCTCTAGTGCTTTGTTCTTCTCCTCCTCCATCTCTTTCTCTTGTAGATGTGTCCCTCCAGAGTGCAGATATGTCTCTCTACACCTCCAGGTCTAGTTATCACCTGCTGTTCCAGCTCCACCTGCCTTACCTCCAGCTGGGTGAATATAGCCCTCATTTCAATGAGGAAGTAGTACTCTGTGCTGGGAGGTTGACTTTACACTTGTGGTTGCTCGTCTGTGGGTTTATGTAATGAAGAGGTCTGGTCTGACCCGCTCGGGCTATCTTAAGGTAGAGCTTCTTCTTCTCTCTCTCTCTGTACTTTCCCTCATCGTTCCCCCTCCCCTGGTCCTGATAGGTACCCACTCCTCAAAGCTGAGAACAATAACATCTAAGGCTCCCTTCATAGTGTGTTCTAGTCCAGATGCTATTGTTGGAGCTAATTGCTTCATTAATAATGTACTGATGGTTTTGTAGCACGTTAGCACTTTAGCCTGTCCCTGGTCATCAGCGGGCTCATTAGAGAAGTGTGAAGGAAGGTATTGTCAGGAGGAGAGAGAGAAGGCTCTGGGAATGGATAGGTGGCCTTCAGGGATAGTTGGGTCATTGCCAGTCCAGTAGTACAACCCAGGCAGGAAGACTACAGTTCCCCCTGGTGGTATATATACATATGTATATATTATATTGATGCTGGTGGGAGGAGCAAGAGGACGGGCTCATTGTAATGGCTGGAATGGAATGAATGGAACGCAGTCAAACACATCAAACATATGGAAACGACATGTTTGACTCCATTCCATTCATTCCATTCCAGACATTACAATGAGCCTATCCTCCTACAGCTCCACCCTCCAGTCTCCTCTTATATACAGTATATGTACAACAGTATATGTACACATTTTTTAAAACTATTTTCTACATTGTAGAATAATAGTGAAGACATCATAACTATGTAGTAAACTATGTAGTAAGCAAAGAAGTGTTAAACAAATCAAAATATATTTTATATTTGAGATTCTTCAAAGTAGCCACCCTTTGCCTTGATGACAGCTTTGCACACTCTTGGCATTCTCTCAACCAGCTTCATGAGGTAGTCACCTGGAATGCATTTCAATTATGGAATTTCTTTCCTTCTTAATGCATTTGGGCCGATCAGTTGTGTTGTGACAAGGTAGGATTGGTATACAGAAGATAGCCCTATTTGGTAAAAGACGGAGTCCATATTATGGCAAGAACAGCTCAAATAAGCAAAGAGAAACAACGGTCCATCATTACTTTAAGACATGAATGTCAGTCAATACGGAACATTGCCGTCGCAAAGACTATCAAGAGTTATGATGAAACTGTCTCTCATGAGGACCGCCACAGGAATGGAAGATTGATTGATTGATGTCCTTATCTCCTCAGAGATTGTGAGAGCCATGACGTATGTGATCAACCAGGGGATGTCCATGTACTGGGGGACGTCTCGATGGACAGCCATGGAGATCATGGTGAGTTAACCCTATGACCTTTGACCCCTAACCCCTGACCCGTAGCCCATGTGACAAAACCTCTCTACAGTCCTCACACAATCTTCACTCAAAAACTCTCATTACAGATCAGGCTCATACAGCAAGTCTGTGAGCCCGCAAAGGCAGTAAATAATATGTGGTGGCCTCCGATAGAGCCTCCGAGAGAGCCTCCAAGAGAGCCTCAGAACCTCAGAGAGAGCCTCCAAGAGAGCCTCAGAACCTCAGAGAGAGCCTCAGAGAGAGCATCAGAGAGAGCCTCGGAGAGAGCCTCGGAGAGAGCCTCAGAGAGAGCCTCAGAGAGAGCCTCAGAGAGAGCCTCAGAGAGAGCCTCAGAGAGAACCTCAGAGAGAGCCTCAGAACCTCAGAGAGAGCCTCAGAGAGAGCCTCGGAGAGAGCCTCGGAGAGAGCCTCGGAGAGAGCCTCAGAACCTCAGAGAGAGCCTCCAAGAGAGCCTCAGAACCTCAGAGAGAGCCTCAGAGAGAGCCTCAGAGAGAGCATCAGAGAGAGCCTCAGAGAGAGCCTCAGAGAGAGCATCAGAGAGAGCCTCAGAGAGAGCCTCAGAGAGAGCCTCAGAGAGAACCTCAGAGAGAGCCTCAGAGAGAGTATCAGAGAGAGCCTCAGAACCTCAGAGAGAGCATCAGAGAGAGCCTCGGAGAGAGCCTCAGACCCTCAGAGAGAGCCTCAGAGAGAGCATCAGAGAGAGCATCAGAGAGAGCATCAGAGAGAGCCTCAGAGAGAGCCTCGGAGCCTCTTGTTTGTGTGCTGAAACACGGTGGAGACTGGGGGGGGGGACAGGCTGTCTGTATGTGGACCTTTTTATGTCCTGGCTGATTTGGAGGAGAAGGGAGAGGATAGGAAAGGTGGTGGCTGACTACATGTCCTGAATGAAGCCTGATAATGACTGATTGCTAAAGCATCCCCAGGCTTTTCTGTTGTCAACAACCTCTCGTCCTTTTCCTCTCGTTCTCCGCCAGTCTGTGTTAAGCGCTGCTCGTGATGATGTGTTGATTGTGATTAGGGTGAATTTTGTAGTGTAGCAGCTCAGATGAAAGCGCTGTAATTCAGACGGTATGTATAATGCAGTGGTATAACACAGACAGAGGAGCCGAGAGGCACTATAACACAGACAGGGGAGCCGAGAGGCACTATAACACAGACAGGGGAGCCGAGAGGCACTATAACACAGACAGGGGAGCCGAGAGGCACTATAACACAGACAGGGGAGCCGAGAGGCACTATAACACAGACAGGGGAACAGAGAGGCACTATAACACAGACAGGGGAACAGAGAGGCACTATAACACAGACAGGGGAACAGAGAGGCACTATAACACAGACAGGGGAACAGAGAGGCACTATAACACAGACAGGGGAACAGAGAGAAACTATAACACAGACAGGGGAGCCGAGAGGCACTATAACACAGACAGGGGAACAGAGAGGCACTATAACACAGACAGGGGAACAGAGAGGCACTATAACACAGACAGGGGAACAGAGAGGCACTATAACACAGACAGGGGAACAGAGAGGCACTATAACACAGACAGGGGAACAGAGAGGCACTATAACACAGACAGGGGAACAGAGAGGCACTATAACACAGACAGGGGAACAGAGAGAAACCTATAACACAGACAGGGAGCCGAGAGGCACTATAACACAGACAGGGGAACAGAGAGGCACTATAACACAGACAGGGGAACAGAGAGGCACTATAACACAGACAGGGGAACAGAGAGGCACTATAACACAGACAGGGGAACAGAGAGGCACTATAACACAGACAGGGGAGCCGAGAGGCACTATAACACAGACAGGGGAACAGAGAGGCACTATAACACAGACAGGGGAACAGAGAGGCACTATAACACAGACAGGGGAACAGAGAGGCACTATAACACAGACAGGGGAACAGAGAGGCACTATAACACAGACAGGGGAGCCGAGAGGCACTATAACACAGACAGGGGAACAGAGAGGCACTATAACACAGACAGGGGAACAGAGAGGCACTATAACACAGACAGGGGAACAGAGAGGCACTATAACACAGACAGGGGAACAGAGAGGCAAACCAGGCCCACCACAGCTACAGGACTGGAGCAGATAAAAGTGGTTATGCTAATGTTTAAGAAAGCAATGAGAACTGTACATGTCTTTTCTGTGGCATTTCTCTTTGCAAACGCACATATGGAAACATAGATATGCGAGGCAAGTGGATTGGTGTGTGAAATATAGACTAATCTAAATGAGCTGAAAACAGTATAATTCATGAATTCTGATTAGAATCCCTCTCCCCATCTCTTCAAAAAACACTCTCTCTCTCCTCTCTCTCTCTCTCTCTCTCGATCCAATTCTCTCTCTCTCTCTCTCTCTCGATCCAATTCTCTCTCTCTCTCTCTCTCTCTCTCTCTCTCTCTCTCTCTCTCTCTCTCTCTCTCTCTCTCACAATCCAATTCTCTCTCTCTCTCTCTCGATCCAATTCTCTCTCTCTCTCTCTCGATCCAATTCTCTCTCTCTCTCTCTCGATCCAATTCTCTCTCTCTCTCTCTCTCTCGATCCAATTCTCTCTCTCTCGATCCAATTCTCTCTCTCTCGATCCAATTCTCTCTCTCTCGATCCAATTCTCTCTCTCTCTCTCTCTCTCTCTCTCGATCAAACTCTCTCTCTCTCTCTCTCTCTCTCTCTCTCCTCTCTCTCTCTCTCTCTCTCTCTCTCTCTCTCTCTCTCCTCTCTCTCTCTCTCGATCCAATTCTCTCTCTCTCTCTCGATCCAATCTCTCTCTCTCTCTCTCTCTCTCGATCCAATTCTCTCTCTCTCGATCCAATTCTCTCTCTCTCGATCCAATTCTCTCTCTCTCGATCCAATTCTCTCTCTCTCTCTCTCTCTCTCTCGATCCAACTCTCTCTCTCTCTCGATCCAACTCTCTCTCTCTCTCTCTCTCTCTCTCTCTCTCTCTCTCTCTCTCTCTCTCTCTCTCTCTCTTCCTCTCTCCTCTCTCTCTCTCTCTCTCTCTCTCTCTCTCTCTCTCTCTCTCTCTCTCTCTCTCTCTCTCTCTCTCTCCTCTCCTCCTCTCTCTCTCTCCCCTCTCTCCTCTCTCTCTCTCTCCTCTCTCTCTCTCTCTCTCTCTCTCTCTCTCTCTCTCTCCTCTCTCTCTCTCTCTCTCTCTCTCTCTCTCTCTCTCTCTCTCTCTCTCTCTCTCTCTCTCTCTCTCTCTCTCTCTCTCTCTCTCTCTCTCTCTCTCTCTCTCTCTCCTCTCTCTCTCTCTCTCTCTCTCTCTCTCTCTCTCCTCTCTCTCTCTCTCTCTCTCTCCTCTCTCTCTCTCTCTCTCTCTCTCTCTCTCTCTCTCTCTCTAGGAGGCGTACTCTGTGGCCAGACAGTTTAACCTGATCCCTCCGGTGTGTGAGCAGGCTGAGTACCATCTCTTCCAGAGGGAGAAGGTGGAGGTCCAGCTTCCAGAACTCTACCACAAGATAGGCATGTGTCAATCATCCAGGCTGGTCACGCCCCCTTCTCTCACCAATGCTGGAGGTTCACACAACCATCCTCCCATCTGCTGCGGGGTTCTAATCAGTGGATACATACATAATCAATCCTTATATGATTGATGATTGTAATAAAGTGATATGATAACATCCTCCTGAGCCCTCCACTCCCCTAACATCTGCTGGGGTTCAGACCGGGGATTTCATGATGTCCTCAGAGCGTCTGATTGGTGTCTGTCTGATTGACAGTGATAATAGATCTCACAGTTATCTGTCACTCACTCCTTCCCTCTCTGTTCCCACATTCCCTCTGGTCTCCATGGTGACAGGTGTTGGGGCAATGACGTGGTCTCCGCTGGCCTGTGGCATCATCACAGGGAAGTACCAGAACGGCATCCCAGAAACCTCCAGGGCATCCATGAAGGTAGGCCCTGTATCCACTCAACAACCTCTCACAGTCTCACTGCAGAATCCGACATTCCTCAAACAAAAGTGCCAAGCCGGAGCACGCGGCTTCACCCATCCGCTTATACCCATTAAGTCATCTGTCAACATCCTGGGTACCTGGACGGACGTTGAATACCGCCTTGAGCGACCTGGCTGATCCACTGCCACCTCTCTCTCTCTCTCTCTCTCTCTCTCTCTCCCTCTCTCCCTCTCTCTCTCTCTCTCTGTCTCTATCTCTCCCTCTCTCTCTCCCTCTCTCTCTGTCTTTCTCTCTCTCTCTCCACTCTCTCTGTCTCTCTATCTCCGTCTCTCTCTCTCCCTCTCCACTCGTTTCCTGTCGCTCTCTCTTTCTCTCCTCTCTCTCTCTCTTTTCTCTTCTCTCTCCCTCTTTTCTCTTCTCTCTCTGTCTCTCTCTCTGCAGTCGTACCAGTGGTTAAAGGAGAAGATAGTGAGTGAGGATGGGAGGAAACAGCAGGCTAAGCTGAAGGAGCTGGGACACATCGCTGAGAAGCTGGGCTGTACTCTCCCACAGCTGGCCGTGGGTGAGAGAGAGGAGCATGGGCGTGCAATCACACACACACACGCACACTACTTTGTTTCAGGACTTTACTATTAATGATGGTAGAGCGCCACCATGTGGATGCCAACAGTACATTCACATTTCTATGAGGAATTCCATTAATGTCACACTAGATTAAACAACCCATAACTGTCCTCCGCTCTCTCATTTCCTCCCTCCTTCTTTCTCTCCTTCCCTAGCCTGGTGTTTGAGGAGCGAGGGGGTGAGCTCAGTCCTCCTGGGATCCTCCAGTCCAGAGCAGCTAACGGAGAACCTAGGTGCCATACAGGTAAAAACGCAGACAGACACACTTTTGAGGAGTAAAAATGTATTCCCATTCAAAATCCTATTTTCCCAAACTCCTAAATCGCACCCTAATTTCCGACCCTAATTCCTAACCCTAAAACCTCTTAAGTATAAAATAACATTTTAACAAATTCAGGACATGAAAAAATGAAATGCCTTGTTTTCCTGGTGGTTTGTCAGGATCATTGTGTGTCTGAAAACGTAGGAAAACATGTCCTCACACATTCTGCTATTTTCCACAGTTCCTTCCTAAAATGACGTCTCATGTGGTGTCGGACATCGATCGCATACTGGGGAACAAGCCTTACAGTAAGAAGGAGTATCGCTCCTAGACACCCAGGAGGAAGCAGAACCACTACTGTACAACCACTGTGGATCCAGATCCACCAACCACTTGGGCTCAGCCTCCATGGGGTTTCAGCTCAGTCTAATCCAGCCCAGTTCAGGCCTGCTCAGCTCAGCCCCAGCCTTCTTAGCCCAGTGTAACCAAGCTCAGTTCAGCCTAACCCTGCTAACCCTCTGCCTAGACCAGCTTTCAGCTCAGCTTACTCTTATCAGTAGATTTTCTGACTCCTGAGTTTATTAACCAGGTAGAAGCATGCTTCCCCTCTCTGGTGTGCCTGGACTTTCTCTTTAAAGGCACATTATACAAAACAACACAGAAAGGGGATAATACTTAGTATATACCATAAACGTCTTTCACAATGCATTTTGAAAACAGACTCCTCTCTCAAGCCAGTATACTGCATTTGACCCCTGTTTGACCTCGCAAAGCAAAGCACCCTGGGACAGTGAGTTTCAGCGACAGGCATTTGTTCTGTCTGTGAGGGGAAGAATGTGCATGTTGTCGCCCCCATTTGGTCGTATGAGAAACTGCTATCCAATATCTTCAAAAGATTCTTAGTGAGAGAGCGCAGGAGAATCTCAATTGCATACTCCTCGCGTCCTCTCTCCTCGCCTCCTTCTCAAAACCCATTGAGAATGTTCGAGGGGAGGGACCTCTGACTTTCTCATCCAATACGTTTTGAGAAGGAGGCGAGGAAAGAGGACGCGGGGAGTCAAGAAAACGCAATTAAGATTCTCCCAGTGGCCTACTGTTCTGTATAGTGTCTGTCTGTCTGAGTGAGCAGGTGGCCTCCTGTACTGTACTGTATACTCTCTGTCTGCATCCATAGAGGAGAATCCTGCCTCTCCTCCTCCGGCCTGTAATTTGAACCTGCATCTTTGGTTGCTGACGGGAATCTGGGATAGCACAAGCCACTCTGTGACATAACCTCCCACCAGACCAATGTTACCTGTGGGTGTTGCTTGTTAGATAATGTGAAAGATAGGTGAAGTATGTTGAAAGATAGGTGAAGTATTTAGAAAGATGTAAAGGCCTATATCTATTCTATAATAGTACGTGAAAGTAAGTTTATTCTGTGTGTTTGAATTTTTTTGTCTTTCAGGGGTGTATATATTAAACTTTATGGGGCAAACCTTGTAACGTAAGCAGAACAGACCTCAAGCCCCCTTTGTTGCAGATGAAACTAAAGTATTCTATAAATAACCTATAAGTAATCTATAAATAACCTTTAAGTATTCTATAAATAACCTATAAGTATTCTATAAATAACCTAAATATTCTATAAATAACCTAGAGTATTCTATAAATAACCTAGAGTATTCTATAAATAACCTATAAGTAATCTATAAATAACCTATAAGTATTCTATAAATAACCTATAAGTAATCTATAAATAACCTAGAGTATTCTATAAATAACCTATAACTAATCTATAAATAACCTATAAGTATTCTATAAATAACCCATAAGAAATCTATAAATAACCTATAAGTATTCTATAAATAACCTATAAGTATTGTGTAAATAGTGTTCTACTGTTTCTCCTCTCTCAGCACTACATGGCTGGTTGGTGCTGATCCAAGTCCAGCTCCGCTCCTGGGTTTACCCATTTAGCCCAGACGGACAATGTAAACTACTGCATTAAAAGATATCAGACCTTTATAAAAGTGTTGTTTTCTACGGTATGTAAAGTTATCAGAAGAGAGGATTTACCAACTATAAATCAGGGTTTCCCAACCTCTGTCCTGGATCTCCCTCTGCGTGCATTTTTGTTCTTCTGCCCTAGTCCTACACAGTTCATTCAAATCCTCACAGCTTGACGAGGAGTTGGCGATTTCAATTAGCTGTGTGGTGCTAGAGCAAAAACCAAAACGTGCACCTGTGGGTGGGTGGGTGGGACTGAGTTTGGGACACCCTGAACTATATTACTGACATAAACATCAGTGTCCATCCATCTATCCTGATCATTAATGTACGTATTTCCTATCCTGCCATGAGAACAGTGACCTCTCTGTAAATAGCGTATATATATATAGAACAAGAATATAAACACAACAGTTTCAGATTTGACCGAGTAACAGTTCATACACGGAAATCAATCAATTGAATTTTTTTTTTAAAAATGAGGCCCTAATCTATGGATTTCATATGACTGGGTATACAGATATGCATCTGTAACCGATGTGAAATGGCTAGCTAGTTAGCGCTGGTGCACGCTAATAGTGTTTCGATCGGTGACATCACCCGCTCTGAGACCTGAAGTAGTTGTTCGCCGTGGCTTTTGTGGCGCGATGGGTAACGATGCTGCGTGGGTGACTGTTGTTGATAATTGTCACAGATAAAAGGTGTTGGATCAGAAAACCAGTCAGTATCTGGGTGTAACCACCATTTGCCTCATGTAGCTGTGTAATGTTGTCCCACTCCTTTTCAATGGCTGTGCGGAGTTGCTGGATATTGGCGGGAACTGGAACACGCTGTCGTAGACGTCGATCCAGAGCATCCCAAACATGCTCAATGGGTGACAAGTCTGGTGGATATGCAGGCGATGGAAGAACTGGGACATTTTCAGCTTCCAGGAATTGTGTACAGATCCTTATGACATGGGGCCATACATTATCATTCTGAAACATGAGGCGATGGCGGCAGATGAATGACACGACAATGGGTCTCAGGATCTCGTCACAGTATGTTTGTGCATTAAACTTGCCATCGATAAAATGCAAATGTGTTTTGTCCGTAGCTTATGCGTGTCCATACCATAACTCCACCATGGGACACTCAGAAAACCTCTCACCTACACAACACCATACACGTGGTCTGTGTTATGAGGCCGGTTGGACGTACTGCCAAATTCTCTAAAACAACGGAGGCGGTTTACGGTAGAGAAATTAACATTGAATTAATAACTCTGGCAACAGCTCGTGGACATTCCTGCAGTCAGCATGCCAATTGCACGCACCCTCAAAACATGACATTGTGTTGTGTGAAAAAGCAGCACATTTTAGAGTGGCCTTTTGTCCACAGCACAAGGTGCATCTGTGTAATGATTATGCTGTTGAATGAGCTTCTTGATATGCCACACCTTTCAGGTGGAAGGATTATCTTGGCAAAGGAGAAATGCTCACTAACAGGAAGGTAAACAAATTTGCCACAACATTTGAGAGAAATCAGCTTTTTGTTTGTATGGAACATTTCTGGGATCCATTTCAGCTCATGAAAACACTTCACATGTGTTTATATTCTCATTCAGTGTAAAAAGTAATATGACACTTGATTAATAAATGCATAATGCTGATGAAATCTATTGGTTTTTCATTCCTGGAAATGTAAATCAGTTTCTTGATTATTTGCTGGTTGACAATAATAACCACACACACACTGGTTCTTGATCTGGCCACTTTAATTAGTACAAAATGTGAAGGACCGAGTGACCTGGAGTAACCTCCAGACATTATTTCATGAAGACTTACAGCTGAAATTATATGATTATTATTTTAATTCTCCTTCTCTCAATCATTACAAAAAAATATCCAAGCTTCACCCCAGCCCTCCCTGACCCAAACCCCATTCCCTCCTCTTAGCGTCACCCCAGCCCTCCCTGACCCAAACCCCATTCCCTCCTCCTAGCTTCACCCCAGCCCTCCCTGACCCAAACCCCATTCCCTACTTCTAGCTTCACCCCAGCTCTCCCTGACCCAAACCCTCCACCTAGCTTCACCCCAGCCCTCCCTGACCCAAACCCCATTCCCTACTTCTAGCTTCACCCCAGCTCTCCCTGACCCAAACCCTCCACCTAGCTTCACCCCAGCCCTCCCTGACCCAAACCCTCCTCCTAGCTTCACCCCAGCCCTCCCTGACCCAAACCCCATTCCCTACTTCTAGCTTCACCCCAGCTCTCCCTGACCCAAACCCTCCACCTAGCTTCACCCCAGCCCTCCCTGACCCAAACCCTCCTCCTAGCTTCACCCCAGCCCTCCCTGACCCAAATCCTCCTCCTAGCTTCACCCCAGCCCTCCCTGACCCAAACCCTCCTCCTAGCTTCACCCCAGCCCTCCCTGACCCAAACCCTCTTCTCAATTGTTAATTTCTTTCTTTCCTCCTTTACTTGGATCCGGTGGACAGCAGGGCGATGAGGCCAGATGAGGCACTGATGGACAGGATGTAGTTACTGGGGAACAATGAGTTAAGGAAAAAAACATATCTTGGAGGAAATGGCAGGCAAGTAGTGCGATCGAATAACGCATCAGGCTTAGCTACATACCGTACTTACCGCATATGGGTGAGCAATAAGAATCTCCTACACACAGATTTCAGCATCTCCCCTCAACCCCACCCACTTCAGACATTTTTCAGCCAGAAGTAAACAGCAATCCAGACATGTAAATAGAATACAGCTGTGGCAACCTGAAGATTCAATACAAAATCTGTATTTGAACCAAACCAGTGATTGGCTAGGCCACAGACTACCGCCAATGAATAAGCAAAGAAGTTTCCTCCACGAGTACTATATCACAACAGGACAATGAGAATGCCAGGATGTGAGTCTAGCCTCAATCATTATTAGTAAAATAACTATTATTTATTAGTAAAGGAACATCCATCTATTTTCAGCTTTAGTAAAGCATCCATAGTTTCTACTGAAACTTTACCTGTCTGGTTAAATTGTGGATGAATGTGCTTAAATAGGATACACGGTGGGGTTGAAGTTCTTCAGCAGGAAGAAGGAGGCGATGATGACGAGGACCAGGAACAGAGTGTTGTTATAGAAGATGGAGAAGGTGGTTGCCTCATAATCAGCTACCTCGTTCTTTTTCCACAGGATCCTTAACATAGGGAGGAGAAGGGTTTATCAGTCAGTCAGCTAGCTCCTCCTTACACAGGACCCTAACATAGGGAAGGAAGAGTTCAACCATTTGCGCATGTATTTGAGAATAGGGTTTAATGGGTAAGCATGGTGTTTGGTAGCCAGATCCCAGATCTGATCTCACTAGCCAGATCCCAGGTCTGTTTGTGCTTTTACCTACTCTGTTGTCAAGCCATTTCACATGTAAAGTCCATAAGGAGTTGCCAAGACACCAGAAACAGACTGACCCGCAGGCTATATTAAAACGACCAGAAACAATCCGGGAACCCAGGCTATATTAAAGAGACCGGGAACCCAGGCTATATTAAAGAGACCGGGAACCCAGGCTATATTAAAGAGACCAGGAACCCAGGCTATATTAAAGAGACCAGGAACCCAGGCTATATTAAAGAGACCAGAAACAATCCGGGAACCCAGGCTATATTAAAGAGACCAGAAACAAGCCAGGAACCCAGGCTATATTAAAGAGACCAGGAACAGACTGGCACCCAGGGTATATTAAAGAGACCAGAAACAAGCCGGGAACCCAGGCTATATTAAAGAGACCAGGAACAGACTGGCACCCAGGCTATATTAAAGACACCAGGAACAGACTGGCACCCAGGCTATATTAAAGACACCAGGAACAGACTGGCACCCAGGCTATATTAAAGACACCAGAAACAGACTGGCACCCAGGCTATATTAAAGAGACCAGAAACAGACTGGCACCCAGGCTATATTAAAGAGAACAGAAACAGACTGGCGCCCGGGGTAGCTGATTGGGTGAGACCAGAAACAGACTGGCGCCCAGGCTATATTAAAGAGACCAGAAACAGACTGGCACCCAGGCTATATTAAAGAGAACAGACACAGACTGGCACCCAGGCTATATTAAAGAGACCAGAAACAGACTGGCGCCCGGGGTAGCTGATTGGGTGAGACCAGAAACAGACTGGCCCCCAGGCTATATTAAAGAGACCAGAAACAGACTGGCACCCAGGCTATATTAAAGAGACCAGAAACAGACTGGCGCCCGGGGTAGCTGTTTGGGTGAGACCCCTACAGCTTCAACAACATGAAATTGAGAGGGGAAAGAAATGTCTTCTAGAGAACTCAGTAACCCACTCAGGAGTGATTGACCAATCACAGACTGGCTGGCAGACTGACCTCTCATCCTTCTCCTTGCGAGACATCTTGCGATTGTCAGCCTCAGAGAGTTTCCTTGTCACCTCCTTGGAGACAGCATCCTCACGCTTCTGGGCAACTCTGTGGTCAAGAGATAAGGCACATTTAGAAGTTAGGTACCGACCTACTACAGATCGATGACAAACTCACCATACTTCCAAGCATTGCAGAACACGGAGGGCATAGTTTTAAGTGAGTGTTCATGTGTGTATGATAAACTTACTTGTGTTTGAGGACAAACTTGACGTTTTTGTAGGCGAAGGCCACCAGGTAGGTGCTGACCAGCGTCATGACTCCATACAGGACCGCTGACTGGACCAGGTCCATGTGCCAGATCCTCCAGAACAGCCCTGAACCACAACAAGGAAAGAAAACAAACAGCGAGTTCACATAAGTAATAATTACTCTGTTTGTGATAGTTAGTATTACATAGTAGTGCCACAGTGAACAGAATAACTAACGTTGGTTACCTACAATGAGGTGACTGTTAGATAATCAAGTTTAGGATAACGTAGCTAATACCAAACACAATCACAATATCAATCTCAGCAAGTAACGTTAGTTAGGTAAGTTAACTAGATAACTTCACCTGGCATATACTAACTAGGTAGCAAACGTTACAGTAACTGGGTAACATGTATTAACCAGTCGTGGCATAGGTTGGTTAGCAAACCTAGCTATATATGTCTCGTTATGCCACGTAAGTTATTTATGTTAGGTAAAAAGATGGCTTGCTACCGGTAGTCGAATTTCCATCCAATGCAATGCATCTCTGATACAATGAGCAGTCTGGCCTTGCTACTTACAAATGGGAATTGCGGACACAATTAGTGCATTGCCGTAGAAAAGCGCGGAGGACTTTGCAGACAGGTTTCGGCTGAAGTCCTGGAGGAGTAGGTCTTCCTCGGATTGCTGTTTGCTGCTACTTTTAGGTGCCATTGTTCCCGAAGTGACCGACCGGTCTCTTGCTCTACGGTGAAAGAAGACTGACACGTAAGAGCAGAACTGGTTTGAAAAACGCTAACGACGCGTCAGCTCAAACACGGAAATAGCTGTCTTTAGAACGGAAGTTGTCGCTGTAGTTTTCTTCAGTGGGGATCTCCTTGGCTATCGTAAATGGAAATGACGAGCATTGCCACCTACTGTTCTGGTTGTTGAAAAGAAAAAAAAAGTGGAGAAAACAAATAGATAAAACATACCACCTGAGGACGCTCTTCGTCTATGGTCAAATAGTGCAATAAATACCCAATCGACACAGTGTACAAAACGTTAAGAACACATTCCTAATGTTGTGTTGCCCTCAGAGAGATTGACGTCATCGCTACTTATTTTTGTAAGAAGTGTTGACAAGCTGAATGTACCAAGCTGTGTGTTTAAACTACTAGCACACAGCTTAGACACACATGCATACCCCACAAGACATGCCGCAAGAGGTCTCTTCACAAGTCCAGACCAGACTAAGGGAGGTGCACAGTACCGCATAGAGCCATGACTACATGGAACTCTATTCCACATCAGGTAATTGATGGAAGCAGCAGAATCAGATTTGAAAAAACAGGTAAAAATACACCTTGTTGAACAACGGGGACTGTGAAGACACACACACACACACACACACACACACACACACACACACACACACACACACACACACACACACACACACACACACTACACACATACATTGTAATATTGTTGTGTGGTGGTATTAAACATTATGTATTGTAGATATGTAGTGGTGTAATAATGTTATATAATGTACTGTTTTATCTGTTGTTTTATATGTGATGTAAGTGTCTTAATGCGTTTGGACCCCAGGAAGAGTAGCTGCTGCCTTGGCAGGAACTAATGGGGAGCCATAATAAACCCCAGGAAGAGTATCTGCTGCCTTTGCAGGAACTAATGGGGAGCCATGATAAACACCAGGAAGAGTAGCTGCTGCCTTGGCAGGAACTAATGGGGAGCCATAATAAACCCCAGGAAGAGTAGCTGCTGCCTTGGCAGGAACTAATGGGGAGCCATAATAAATACAAATACAAAAGTTGGCTGGATGTGCTTTGGGTGACGGACCATTCTTGATACTCAGAGGAAACTGTTGAGTGTGAAAAATCCAGCAGCGTTGCAGTTCTTGACACAAACTGGTGCGCCTGACACCTAGTACCATACCCCGTTCAAAGGTACTTCAATATTTTGTCTTTGCCTGTTCACCCTCTGAATGGCACACATACACAATCCATGTCTCAATTGTCTCAAGGCTTAAAAATCCTTCTTTAGCCCGTCTCCTCCTCTTCATCTCCTCTGATTGAAGTGGATTTAACAGGTGACATCAATAAGGGATCATAGCGTTCACCTGGATTCACATGGTCAGTCTATGTTATGGAAAGAGCAGGTGTTCTTAACCTCTTGTACACTCAGCTATCTGATATTAAGTACCTGATAGATTTAGGATTTTGGGAAGATTATTCATAATTCAGCAATGCTGTTAAAAGCAAGATGTTGACTGGGAATAAGTTACACACACACACACACACACACACATTCATATATATATATACAATTTCTATTTAACTTATTGTAACAAACCTGCTTTTTTAAATATACTTAATTTCTGCACATATTCATGACAGATAGAGATATAGAGACAGAGGAGGCAGTTGAGACAGACGAGCTTTAGGTGGTACAGAGCTGTAGAAAACAGAACTAGGGCACACACACAGTTTTACAATGGGATCTATCCATAGGGGGAGCCTGGGCAACTGAAATGTCAGACTTTTTCCCAACAGTCTGACTGTGAACATCTTTATGAAAACCAAAATGAAGGGAGACATAGATATGATAACAAATCTGTTGATGCAATATGAAGAAAAAAATGGGTGGAGGAGATTAATCATAAACCCACATTGAGAACCTTTTGTTTGATTAAGGGTGAATTGGTGTGTGAGAGATATATTATGTATAACCTACCTAAAAGATCACTATGTGCACAGGTGAGATCAGGGATATTGTCTCTGTGTATTGAAACAGGTGAGATCAGGGATATTGTCTCTGCGTATTGAAGCAGGTCGGATCAGGGATATTGTCTCTGTGTATTGAAGCAGGTCAGATCAGGGATATTGTCTCTGTGTATTGAAGCAGGTCAGATCAGGGATATTGTCTCTGCGTATTGAAACAGGTAAGATCAGGGATATTGTCTCTGTGTATTGAAACAGGTGAGATCAGGGATATTGTCTCTGCGTATTGAAACAGGTCAGATCAGGGATATTGTCTCTGCGTATTGAAACAGGTCAGATCAGGGATATTGTCTCTGTGTATTGAAACAGGTGAGATCAGGGATATTGTCTCTGCGTATTGAAACAGGTCAGATCAGGGATATTGTCTCTGCGTATTGAAACAGGTCAGATCAGGGATATTGCCTCTGCGTATTGAAACAGGTGAGATCAGGGATATTGCCTCTGCGTATTGAAACAGGTCAGATCAGGGATATTGTCTCTGTGTATTGAAACAGGTCAGATCAAGGATATTGCCTCTGCGTATTGAAACAGGTAAGATCAGGGATTTTGTCTCTGCGTATTGAAACAGTCTAAGATTAGGGATATATGCGTATTGAAACAGGTCTGTATTGTGGTGAAATGGAAGTGGAAAGACCATGTAACTATTGTGACCTGGAAGAAATAGAGAATGAAACTCATTTCATCCTATATTGCCCTTTCTACCACTATATACACTTGCTCTTATTCCATGAACTAGATATACCCTGGCATTATGTGGCTGAGCGATGAGGAGAAACGTAAATGTCTATTTGACGAATCTCAAATATAAAATATATTTGATTTGTTTAACACTTTTTTGGTAACTACATGATTCCATATGTGTTATTTCATAGTTTTGATGTCTTCACTATTATTCTACAATGTAGAAAAAACGTGTATATATGTGTATATATACAGTGTGCATGTATGTACAGTTGAAGTCGGAAGTTTACATATACCTTCGCCAAATACATTTAAACTCAGTTTTTCCCAACTGCTGACATTTAATCCTAGTAAAAATTCCCTGTTTTTTAGGTCAGTTAGGATCACCACTGCCCTTGCTGATGGAAGGAGGTTTTCACTCAAAATCTCACAATACATGGCCCCATTCATTATTTCCTTTACACGGATCAGTCGTCCTGGTCCCTTTGCAGAAAAACAGCTCCAAAGCATGATGTTTCCACCCCCATGCTTCACAGTAGGTATGGTGTTCTTTGGATGCAACTCAGCATTCTTTGTCCTCCAAACACGACGTGTTGAGTTTTTACCAATATATTTTGGTTTCATCTGACCATATGACATTCTCCCAATCTTCTTCTGGATCATCCAAATGCTCTCTAGCAAACTTCAGACGGGCCTGGACATGTACTGGCTTAAGCAGGGGGACACGTCTGGCACTGCAGGATTTGAGTCCCTGGCGGCGTAGTGTGTTACTGATGGTAGGCTTTGTTACTTTGATCCTAGCTCTCTGCAGGTCATTCACTAGGTCCCCCCATGTGGTTCTGGGATTTTTGCTCACCGTTCTTGTGATCATTTTGACCCCACGGGGTGAGATCTTGCGTGGAGCCCCAGATCGAGGGAGATTATCAGTGTTCTTGTATGTCTTCCATTTCCTAATAATTGCTCCCGCAGTTGATTTCTTCAAACCAAGCTGCTTACCTATTGCAGATTTAGTCTTCCCAGCCTGGTGCAGGTCTACAATTTTGTTTCTGGTGTACTTTGGCAGCTCTTTGGTCTTGGTCATAGTGGAGTTTGGAGTGTGACTGTTTGAGGTTGTGGACAGGTGTCTTTTATACTGATAACAAGTTCAAACAGGTGCCATTAATACAGGTAACGAGTGGAGGACAGAGGAGCCTCTTAAAGAAGAAGTTACAGGTCTGTGAGAGCCAGAAATCTTGCTTGTTTGTAGGTGACCAAATACTTATTTTCCACCATAATTTGCAAATAAATTCATAAAAAATCCTACAATGTGATTTTCTGGATGTTTTTTTCTCATTTTGTCTGTCATAGTTGAAGTGTACCTATGATGGAAATTACAGGCCTCTCTCATCTTTTTAAGTGGGAGAACTTGCACAATTGGTGGCTGACTAAATACTTTTTTGCCCCACTGTATGTATGTATATTTGTGTATGTATGTATGTATGTATGTATGTATGTATGTATGTATGTATGTATGTATGTATGTATGTATGTATGTATGTATGTATGTGTATATATACAGTGTGTATGTATGTATGTATGTATGTATGTATGTATGTATGTATGTATGTATGTATGTATGTATGTGTATATATACAGTGTGTATGTATGTATGTATGTATGTATGTATGTATGTATGTATGTATGTATGTATGTATGTATGTATGTATGTATATTATTGTACTGCTCTAGGGATGTAATTATAGTTTGGATAACCTTATTTACTATTATGCATTGATTTTTACCTTACATTTTTTTTATCTTTATGCGATGCGCAATGCAGAGAACACCAGAAGAAGAATTATTATTGAATCACCACAGTGAAATGTTGTAGTGGGTTTTTTACATGTTAATCCCATAAGTGATGGGTTGCCAACTGACGATTTGACACTAGAAAATAAAATGTAATTAATTAATTCACTCACAGGGGTGCCTCACCTAGACATGTCACGGCCATTGCATGTCTGGCTCAGTGCTACATTAGAGGAAAAGAAGAGAGAGAGGACCTGAAGCCGCGAGCATAGTGCCCCCCCCCCCCCCCCCCCCCCCCCCCCGCCAGGCGGCTGCGTGTGTGTGTCTCTCTGTGTGTTAGTCAGTTCTGTAGTAGGTGTGAGAATGCGACGCAGGCAGGCAGGCTTGCGTGATGCTAGCTTCTAACGATGAGAGCTTAGGGATTAAACATGCACTTCAGGGGTGTCGAGAGAGCGCGAGAGAGA
>NC_074697.1:5063842-5086342 GCF_029448725.1 Salvelinus fontinalis
ACAAAACAGAAATATACTACGGAGAAAGAAGAAACAGTCAGAAATCAGCCCAATGTAACTGAAGAATCCATAGACCCCAACCACCTCTGGGAAAACTGGAAAACACGAAACAACATGAAGAGTTATCTATCCAAAACGGAGATGTGTGGATAAACCACTTCGTCAATCTTTTGTCTCTATAAACAAAGAACAAACAGCAAAAACATATACATGATCAAATACAAATCTTAGAATCAACTATTAAAGACTCCCCAGAACACACTGGATTCTCCAATTACATTGAATGAACTACAGGACAAAATGTAGTGTTGTCCTCATGTGGTGTTGATAGTATCCTAAATGAAATGGCAAACATGTACAGATACCAAATTCCATTTGGCAATACTTAAACTCTTTAACATCATCCTTAGCTCTGACATCTTCCCCAATATTTGGAACCAAGGACTGATCACCCCAATTCACAAAAGTGGAGACAAATTTGACCCCAATTACTACTGTGGGATATGCTTCAACAGCAACCTTGGAAAAGTCCTCTGCATTATCATTAACAGCAGACTCGTACATTTCCTCAGTGAAAAGAATGCACTGAGCAAATGTGAAAATGGCTTTTTACCAAATTTCACCAACAAACAGCCAATTTAATTATGACTATATGTCCCAGAATGATACTGCAGATGTATCCGACTCCACTTTGTGGGAGGCATTTAAGGCTGTTATGAATGGACTTATAATATCATATGAGGCTACCATGATAAAATGTAGGCAGAGAAGATTATTAGATATCGATGCCCAGCTCCCGGTGCTTGAGAGAGACTATATGGAAGCGCCCTTATCGTTGAATGACATAATAAAAACTCAAATATGAATACAGTACTATTCTCCCCAACCAAGTAAACACAATGCTATTAAAGATTTAACAAAAACACATAGAGTTGGCTGACTAACCGGATAAACTACTGGCGCGCCAGCTGAGAGGTGTACAGGCCAATAGAGCTTTTCATAGAATTAAATATAGTACAGGAGCTGTTACTACGGACCCAAAAGAAATGAATGCATGTTTCACAAAGTTTTATCAGGACCTCTACACCTCAAAGACAAAAATGTCTGATTTCCTCCATTCCCTTTCCTAAATTATGCAGCGCTTCTCAAATGGAACTAAATACAGAGATACCTTTCGAAGAGGTTGTCTCTGCAGTACGTTCCTTCCCTAATGGAAAAGCATCTGGCCCTGAAGGCTTTGGTATCGAGTTTTAAAACGCTTATTCAGAAAAGATTACTCCTCTTATGTTGAGAATATTTAAACACTCATTAAATTAAATTAAACACTATTAAAACTTGCAGACTCCCAGAATCTTTACACTCAGCTAATATCTCCCTAACATTAACAAAAGATACAGATGAAACTGATCCATCTTCATATCGTCCTATTGCCCTCCTCGGATGTGATCTCAAAGTGTTTACTAAAATACTTGCGAACAGACTAAATAAATGCATTTAGACTATAATCCATCATGACCAAACTGGTTTTATCACAGGCAGAATTTTTCGTTTTCAAACAGTAGGCGACTGATGAATATCATGTATTCCAAACATTACAAAGATTCTAAAGTTGCAATACTTGCACTTGACGATCAAAAAAGCATTTGACCAAGTGGAATGAAACTAAATTCTGACAGTAATAAATGAGTTTAGTCTGGGCGAGAGTTTTGTCTCTTGGATTGAAATACTATATGCGTGCACGGCGGCTTCGGTTCTCACTAATTACAATAAATCACCTCCGTTTTCACTTCAAAGTTCCTGCCGCAAGGGATTCCCCTTGAGTCCGTTGCTATTCACCATTGCTATGGAACCCCTAGCTGTCAGTATCAGACGCCATCCTGCCATTGCTCCGCTAAACATTGACATTGTTGATCACCGTATGTCGCTCTATGCAGATGACATCATCTTGTTGGTCTCACGCCCGGAAGAGTCACTTCCACCCACCGCTGTCGGAGCTCATCGAATCATTTGGAGAACTCTCTCTGGGTACACCCTAAACTGGGATAAAAGCGAATTCATGGCTCTTAAAAGGTGACTTAAACCCAGAGATCTTTTAACGTATACCATTTAAAAATCACAGGAGACAAAATTAAATATTTAGGGCTTGTCATCCCCAATGACCCTGAAATTGATATATAAATTGAACATGATAGAGAAATTGAAGCGCAACATTGAGATCTGGAGAGTGTTGCCTCTATCCCTGATAGGCCGTGATAACGCTATTAAAACGGTTACACTCCCCAGATTCCTTTATCTCTTTCAGAATCGGACTATATTTTTAAGTAAAGCTTTTTTTATTTTTTATCTTTTTATCTATTATCTTGCCCTTTGTGTGGGGAAACAAAGTACACCGGATCTCTAAAAAACATATCTTCAAACCTAAAGAATTAGGTGGCCTGAGCCTGTCAAAGTTTCAGCATTATTATTGGACAGCAAATGCCAGAGCACTGGTTTATTGGCAGGATGCATACCCTGGTGTGGTAGATCCCTCCACCCCTTCATGGCTCGCTATTGAACAAGATATACACAACACCTCTCTTACAGGACTTCTCTTTTCATCAACTAAATCCCCTACAGGTATTACTGGGAATAACTTCATGCAAAACAAAATTATTAAAAATGTGGTAGCAAATAAGGAAAATATCATGTCTGTAGTCGTATTTGCCATAACCATGCTTCCCCCCCTTCACTAACTGACAAAACCTTTTTATTTTGGAGGAGAAAGGGCATTTCTACTATTGCAGACCTTTACATCAATAATATTTTTGCCACATTTGCACAGTTGAGGGAAATGTATGATCTTCCTGCATCTAACTTCTTCCGATATCTTCAGATAAGAAACTACATTCGCTTAAATATGCCACAATTTGAGGCAATTACACCTGCCCGCGAATTGTATATTTTCATGAACCTCGCCCCTGGCTCCAAGAGTTTGATCTCCAGATTTGTAGATCACTTTACAGCATATGACTCTGTATCCACACACCATTTGAAGGAGACCTGGGAGGAAGACCTTGTGATGGAGATTACTGATGACCGTTGGGCTGATTGCCTTCCAGATATTCACTTGTGCTCGATAAACTCCCGACACCAACTTATTCAATACAAAGTGATTCACAGACTACACAATTCCTGTACCAAATCACACTCGTTCTCTCAGGTATGCCCTAAGTGCAAATCTGCAGAGGGTACCCTGGGTCATCTCTTCCGGTCATGCCCCAAACTGCACACATTCTAGCAGGATATTTTGAAGTGTTTCTCAGAAGTATACAGCTGTAACCTCATACCAGCCTCGGATACAGTTTGTTTTAGGCAGGTCACAGCACCTAACGACTTTAACACACTGGGAACAAAAAAACATTACAATATGGCATGGGTATTGCAAAAATAAACATTCTAAGCCTTTGGAAAAAGGAGGCTGTACCCGTTTTAAAACCTGGTTAGCTGAAGTCACCAGCTTGCTACATATAGAAAGGATTCGACATGATATCTCTGGCAGATATAATACATTTGTTAAATTAAGATATGGCAGCCCTTGATCGCGTATCTTTCACGTGATGATGGGCAACACAACATACAACCTGCAACCCACCCTGATCCACAGTAACTGTTTTTAATGCCGAGCATAGTCCTTATACTGTACAGTAGGTCAAATATCAATGAAGCAAGTTGCCAATTCCTTAACCTGTCTTTGTGATTGTCTCCACCCCCCTCAAGGTGTCGACCATCTTCCCCATTATCCCCATTGTATTTATACCTGTGTTCTCTGTTTGTCTGTTGCCAGTTTGTCTTGTTTGTCAAGTCAACCAGCGTATTTTTTCCTCAGCTCCTGCTTTTTCACAAGTCTCTCTTTTTCTCATCCTCCTGGTTTTGACCCTTGCCTGTCCCATCTCTGAGCCCGCCTGCCTGACCATTTTGCCTGCCCCTGAGCCTGCCTGCCGTCCTGTACCTTTCCCCTACTACTCTGGTTATCGACCCCTGCCTGCCTTGACCTGTCGTTTGCCTGCCCCTGTTGCTGTAATAAACATTGTTACTCCGACACAGTCTGCATCTGGGTCTTACCTTCAAACCTGATACTTGCTGCCAAGGGAATGCCTGACAGCTTGAAAGGCGTTTTGAACACCACAGTGAAAATGGTTAACTTTGTTAAAGCAAAACCCCTGAACTATCGTGTATTTTCTCCACTATGCAATGATATGGGCAGCGACCATGTGACGCTTTTTGCAATATACAGAAGTGTGCTGGTTATCAAGGGGCAAAGTATTGACACGTTTTTTTGGGGGAATTAAGAGACGAGTTTAAAGTTTTCTTTACTGACCATCATTTTCACTTGTCTGACCGTTTGCATGATGACGAGTTTCTCACACGACTGGCCAATCTGGGTGTTTTCTCTCGCCTGAATGATCTGAATCTAGGATTACAGGGACTCTCCGCAACTATATTCAATGTGCAACTATATTCAATGTGCGGGACAAAATGGAGGCTATGATTAAGAAGTTGGAGGTCTTCTCTGTCTGCATTAACAACAACAACACACAGGTCTTTCCATCATTGTATGATTTCTTGTGTGAAAATTAACTCAATCTTACGGACAATGTCAAATGTGATATAGCGAAGCACCTGAGTGAGTTGGGTGAGCAATTGCGCAGGTACTTTCCCGAAACTGATGACACAAACAACTGGATTTGTTAACCCTTTCATGCCCTGCCTCTGGTCCACTTGCCGATATCTGAACAAGAGAGCCTCATCGAAAGTGCAACAAGCGGTTCTGTGAAAATTTTATTTAATCAGAAGCCACTGCCAGATTTCTGGATTGGGCTGAGCTCAGAGTATCCTGCCTTGGCAAATCACGCTGTTAAGACACTGATGCCCTTAGCAACCACGTACCTACAGTATGTGAGAGTGGATTCTCGGCCCTCACTAGCATGAAAACTAAATACAGGCACAGACTATGTGTGGGAAATGATTTCAGACTGAGACTCTCTTCAATACAACCCAACATTGCAGAGTTATGTGCATCCTTTCAAGCACAACCTTCTCATTAACCTGAGGTGAGTTATTCACCATTTTCAAATAACAAATAAGGTTTTAAATGTAAGATGGCTAAATAAAGAGCAAAATTATTGATTATTGTTATATTATTATTTGTGCCCTGGTCCTATAAGAGCTCTTTGTCACTTCCCACGAGCCGGGTTGTGACAAAAACTCACACTCATTCTTATGTTTAATAAATGTATCGTATAGTGTGTGTGTGGGGCAGGCTTATTTGGCCCTAAACAGAGAGTACACATTGGCAGAATACCTGACCCCTGTGACTGACCCAAAATGACTACGTACAGACTCAGTGAGCATAGCCTTGCTATCAAGAGAGGCAGCCATAAAGTGCCAGCAGGTGGGGCTATTGTTTGATTTTATGGACTCTCCTCTTAATAATTAAGGACGAGGTAGACACGTCTTCTTCATCATTTGTTGAACTGATCAATGCAGGAGGTCACCATTAACACCAAGGCCAGTGGTTTAAGCGGTTTAAGTTTCGCTCTAAAATCACTACAAATGTATAACCCATTTATTAAGCCTCCTAAAGACTAATCATTCTGGTATTACATAACTGCCGAGGTTCCCTTATAAAGCACTCATTTTCCCACCAACTATCCTGTTTCTCCTTCTTCTACTCAACATTATGGGGTTCTGTGTTCCAGAAGGAGTGTTGCCAATATATATTTTGTCTTCCCTTCCCTTCCCCTCCCTCCCTCCCTCCCTCCCTCCCTCCCTCCCTCCCTCCCTCCCTCCCTCCCTCCCTCCCTCCCTCCCTCCCTCCCTCCCCTTCAGTCTTTCTCTCTCGTTTTCTCTGATTATACCTGTTATCTATAAACTCATCCACCCCTTCTCTCTCTCTCTCTCTCCCTACTTTCCTTTAGAGGGAACCCTTTAAATCTGACAGACATCTGTTCTCTTTGTCTCTCCTTCCTTTGAGGCTGATGTGGCGACAGCAATAAATTAGAACAAAGAAACAGAGAGAAACCAAGAAATAGAAATAGAGAAGAGTCTAACAGGTTGTCAGTCAGATAGACAGACAGACAGACAGACAGACAAGTCTAACAGGTTGTCAGATAGAGAGAGAGAGAGAGAGAGAGAGAGAGAGAGAGAGAGAGAGAGAGAGAGAGAGAGAGAGAGAGAGAGAGAGAGAGAGAGAAGGTCAGTTTGATAATGACATGTACTGAATATGCAAAATGTTCCTAGAAAAGAAAGGCAACTTTTATTTCCTTCTCGGGAGTGTGCTTCCTGGGAAACTCACTTTCCTTCTCACTAAAGTTCCTAAGACAGGGTCCAGAGTCTGTCTCCATAGTGAGGATGTCATCCCGCCCTCCCTTTCATGGTTAACCCCAGAGTGAACAGCCACATATCTGTAACACACAGGAAGTAGGATGGCAGCCTGTAGCTCTTTTCCTCCATGGTTGAATAAAATCCTGGTCTGTGGTAGTGTAACCACCCTCTGACTACCTCCACAAGTGCTTTTGTAAACATTGTTTAACCTTTATTTAACCTGGCAGGTCAGTTGCCATGATAGGTTGGATTGAACCAGAGGGTTGCAGGCAGACTTGTCCCCTGATTCAACTGTGAGGTAAAAGAGAGAGAGAGAGAGACTGTCACGCCCTGACCATAGAGAGGCTTTTATTCTCTATTTTGGCTAGGCCAGGGTGTGACTAGGGTGGGCATTCGTGCGGGTGCAGGCAACCGTTCGCTGCCTGCACCCGCACGCCCGACTAGCATCACCACCCTGGACGGTTCCGACCTAGAATATGTGGACATCTATAAGTACCTAGGTGTCTGGCTAGACTGTAAACTCTCCTTCCAGACTCATATCAAACATCTCCAATCCAAAATCAAATCTAGAGTCGGCTTTCTATTTCGCAACAAAGCCTCCTTCACTCACGCCGCCAAACTTACCCTAGTAAAACTGACTATCCTACCGATCCTCGACTTCGGCGATGTCATCTACAAAATAGCTTCCAATACTCTACTCAGCAAACTGGATGCAGTTTATCACAGTGCCATCCGTTTTGTTACTAAAGCACCTTATACGACCCACCACTGCGACCTGTATGCCCTAGTCGGCTGGCCCTCGCTACATGTTCGTCGTCAGACCCACTGGCTCCAGGTCATCTACAAGGCTATGCTAGGTAAAGTGCCGCCTTATCTCAGTTCACTGGTCATGATGGCTACACCCACCCGTAGCACGCGCTCCAGCAGGTGTATCTCACTGATCATCCCTAAAGCCAAAACCTCATTTGGACGCCTTTCCTTCCAGTTCTCTGCTGCCTGCGACTGGAACGAATTGCAAAAATCTCTGAAGTTGGAGACTTTTATCTCCCTCAACAACTTTAAACATCTGCTATCTGAGCAGCTAACCGATCGCTGCAGCTGTACATAGTCCATCGGTATATAGCCCACCCAATTTACCTACCCCACCCCCCATACTGCTTTTATTTATTTACTTTTCTGCTCTTTTGCACACCAGTATCTCTACTTGCACATGATCATCTGATGATTTATCACTCCAGTGTTAATCTGCTAAATTGTAATTATTCGATTTATTGCCTACCTCCTCATGCCTTTTGCACACATTGTATATAGAATCTCTTTTTTTCTACCATGTTATTGACTTGTTTATTGTTTACTCCATGTGTAACTCTGTGTTGTTGTCTGTTCACACTGCTATGCTTTATCTTGGCCAGGTCGCAGTTGCAAATGAGAACTTGTTCTCAACTAGCCTATCTGGTTAAATAAAGGTGAAATAAAATAAAAAATATATAGTTTCTTTATTTCTGTTTTCTATTTCTTTGTGTTTTGGCCGGGTGTGGTTCTCAATCAGAGGCAGCTGTCTATCGTTGTCTCTGATTGAGAACCATACTTAGGTAGCCCTTTTTTTTCCACCTGTCTTTGTGGGAAGTTGTCTATGTTGTTGGCACTATAGCCTTTAGCTTCACGGTTTGTTTTCTCGTTTGTTGTTTCGTTCGGCGTCATTTTTGAAAATAAAGAAAACGTACGCTCACCTGCACCTTGGTCCTCCTTCAACAGCCGTGACAGAGACTTTAACTATTTGCACATCGTTACAATACTGTATATAGACATAATATGACATTTGAAAATGTCTTTATTCTTTTAGAATTTCTGGGAGTGTAATGTTTACTGTAAATTTTTATTGTATATTTCACTTTGGTTTATTATCTATTTCACTTGCTTTTGCAATGTTAACATATTTTTCCCATGCCAATAAAGCCCTTGAATTGAATTGAGAGAGAGCGAGAGAAACACAAAAATAAACCGACCTCACAAAGCCCCAGGACAGCAACACAATTAGACCCAACCAAATCATGAGAAAACAAAAAGATAATTACTTGACACATTGGAAAGAATTTACAAAATAACTGAGCAAACTAGAATGCTATTTGGCCCTAAACAGAGAGTACACAGTGACAGAATACCTGACCACTGTGACTGACCCAAACTTAAGGAAAGCTTTGACTATGTACAGACTCAGTGAGCATTGCTATTGAGAAAAGCTGCCGAAGCCAGACCTGGCTCTCAAGAGAAGACAGGCTATGTGCACACTGCCCACAAAATGAGGTGGAAACTGAGCTGCACTTCCTTACCTCCTACAAAATGTATGACCCGATTACACAGACCACAAAAAAAATTGAAAACAAATCAATTTGAAAAAATTCCCATATCTATTTGGTGAAATACCACAGTGTGCAATTACAGCAGCAATATTTGTGACCTGTTGCCACAAGAAAAGGGCAACCAGCGAAGAACAAACACCATTGTAAATACAACCCATATTTATGCTTATTTATTTTCCCTTTTGTACTTTAACTATTTGCACATCATTACAACACTGTATACATACATAATATGATATTTGTAATGTCTTTATTCTTTTGGAACTTCTGTGAGTGTAATGTTTACTGTTCATTTTGACTGTTTATTTAACTTTGGCATATGATCTACTTCACTTGCTTTGGCAATGTTAATAAGATATGTTTCCCATGTCAATAAAGCCCCTTGAATTGAACTGAATTGAGAGAAGGGGGCATGGTGTTACAGGGTGGAGCAGAGAAAGGAAAGCCAGTCGACCCTCCCCCTGCAGCAGAGGACAGTAAGGAGAGCTGTGGGAGTCCCGGAGGGCCATATGCTAACGGGGAAAAGGAAAGTTAATGAAAAGGTCACACACTCAAGACGCGATGGGGACACTATGCCACATGGAGAAATGAAAGCAAAGGTTTTACATTCACACATATATACAAGCGTGTATAAAAATAAACACACGCACCGAAATAAAATAAAAGTAAACAGCTGACCCTGGGTCCACAAACAGACAGAAATGAAAGTGAACACCCCTTACCACTTTCCAATGGTGAGGCATGAAGGGGACACGAGGAGAAAATAACTTGAAAAAGAGGTGCAGAGAAAAGGAATGGGGAGAGGGAAAAGTAGAAGGATTTTGAACTCAACAAGTGCATGTATACAGAGAGAGATAGTTGAGAGAGAGATAACTGAGAGAGAGAGATAGAAAGCAGAGAAACAGAGAGAAAAGAAAGATAGCAGAGAGAGAGATAGCGAGACAGAAAGAATTAGAAAGGCAGAGGGAGTGAAATACTACAGAGTGCCATCACAGCAGCAAGATTTGTGGCCTGTTGCCCCAAGAAAAGAAGAACAAACACCATTGTAAATATAACCCATATTTATTTTCCCTTTTGTACTTTTGCACATCATTACAACTGTATATATAATGATATTTGGAACTTTTGTGAGTGTAGTGTTTACTGTACATTTTGTATTATCTATTTCACTTGCTTTGACAATGTTAACATATGTTTCCCATGCCAATAAATCCCTTACATTGAATTGCGAGAGCGAGCAGAAATCGAGTGAGATATATAGAGAGAAAAGAAAGAGAGACAGAAAGGCAGAGGAAGTGAATCTCTTTCCTGGGCCCAGCAGAGCAGAGAGGAGAGGAGAAAAGGTATCTGTGACATTCTGCTGCTCTCTGAGACCTGCTGGGCTGGTTTCTGTGGGGTCATTAAAATTCCAGCTCCCTCCTGCACCTTCACCTTCACCACAGCTACAGCTCACAGCTACATGTTGGCGCTTGTCCACCGGCCTCCTCAATCTCTGCTTCTGTCTATCTCTCGCTCCCTCTCTCTCTGTCAAAGCTCACTTTCTCAATGTCTATTGTCCCACTCTTTCTCTCTCAAATTCAATTCATTATTGCAATGACAGGAGTAAACCAATGTAAAAATATTGCGAAATCAAACAGGTGAATACTTAATTTCTCTCTTTCTACCTTTTTGTTTTTCACTCTCTTTGTGTCCGTTTTCTGTTTGTGTCTCTCTCTGTATGTGAATTCTAGCTCAAGTGCAGGACATTGTTCCTTACTTCCTGCCCTCCTAAGCCTTGGCCTTTTGTTTTGGGTGACCCTCATCCCTCATCTCCCCCTCTCCCCCACCTCCTCCTCTTATCCCCCTTCTACCCCCACCTCCCCCTTCTACCCCCACCTCCCCCGTCTACCCCCACCTCCCCCTCTAATCCCCTTTCTACCCCCCCACTCATCCCCTTCTACCCCTACCTCCTCCTCACCCCTTACCTTTCTCCCTCTGGCCTTACCTTTCTCAGCAGGCCAAAGAAAGCACACCACACTAACACATATTAAAAATTACAAAATAAAATGGTTTGATATATCCATGATAAATTCTGACTGATCTCTGTCTTGGTGGTCATAGGAAGATATATAATGAAGTGATATTGCAATCACAAAAGAGTAAAGTATGTTCTGGCTATCCCTAGAACTTCAGAGTAGGTCAGTGTTACCTTGGGGCGAAGGAGAGAGACCTGGCTATCCCTAGAACTTCAGAGTCGGTCAGTGTTACCTTGGGGCGAAGGAGAGAGACCTGGCTATGCCTAGAACTTCAGAGTAGGTCAGTGTTACCTTGGGGCGAAGGAGAGAGACCTGGCTATCCCTAGAACTTCAGAGTAGGTCAGTGTTACCTTGGGGCGAAGGAGAGAGACCTGGCTATCTCTAGAACTTCAGAGTAGGTCAGTGTTACCTTGGGGCAAGGCAGAGAGAGACTTCCATGAACTGGAAATCTGTAAAGGGGAAGGTTAACAACATACGTATGGCAGAAAAAGACAATTGATGCATATCCAAATGTGGTACAAGTTCAAGATAAAAAATGTGTAGCAATATATTTACTGTTGAGATAGTGGCATGCGGTGTAGATAATACACTGTGCTGGGGAATTCATCATCACAAAATGAAAGATGAAAATTAATGATCTTATATTTCAGAGCAACACATAATTTCACATAAGTGTCAAAGTTAAGTATTAGCTCAGTGTGTGTGTGTGTGTGTGTGTGTGTGTGTGTGTGTGTGTGTGTGTGTGTGTGTGTGTGTGTGTGTGTGTGTGTGTGTGTGTGTGTGTGTGTGTGTGTGTGTGTGTGTGTGTGTGTGTGTGTGTGTGTGTGTGTGTGATCCACACAGTCCTAACAGGGTAAATATATCTGATGGGTAACGTGAAGCCTCCAACAGGGCCTGTTTACTGGATGGTGTCTCCTATAGCACCTTCTGCCATTACTATCAACAACACAGTCTCAGATGTCCCCCCCATCCTCCAACACACACACCACCCCTGGACTCACTCATTAAGCGTGGTGAGTGAGGCCTCGTCAGGGTTCAAAGGTCAATCTAACCGTCATCTTTGATGTATAGACAGTGGCATCAGATTTTTCAAACATGGTTTTATCGCTCACAACCTGCGTGACAAAGTTCACACTGACTCAGGTAAGACAATATTTCCACCTGCCGTGACTGTTACTAGTGGAAAAAGTAGTTGAAAATGTTCCAGCCTTTTCCCGGGTCAGACAAGGACACCATGATCCCTTCAGCTCATCCATGGATGCCTGATGAAGACATAAGGGTGGAAACGTTTTTTAGAAGTAAAATCACCTGAGTCGCAGTGTGTGGCATTTTCTTTTCTGTTTTCCATGAATTCAGGTATAACTCCAGCACCTGCAAAAAAGTACCCAGATGTACTGTACGTATGTTGTTCCGTTTTTATCCATTTTATCCATTCATGAGTCATGGACTACCGCATGCAATTCAAGACTTCACTCTCAAATCAGATTATACCATTATAATACAACTAAAAGGTAGGGGAAATTACAGTACATTATAAACAAACCCCAAAAAATGCTTTGATCCAATAAAAGTTTATGAGCTCTGGATAATAGCGTCTTGTAAAATGTAATTTGGGTGGGAGTTAGATGATCCCAGGCCGGAACACAAGGTGTATCAGATGTGTAGACTTGTCTGTTTGTTTTTCTCATTTTCTTCATAAAGCCCCATATAGAGACATGTCAGAACGCAAACAACAGGATGTTACGCATGTTGGTTTGGCTGGAATGCTGGAAACATGTAGGCCTAGGTGTGTAATCAACCAATCAGTCACCTGCGTCAGCTCAACGCGGGTTAAAAGGTGAGACAGAGCTGTAATTTATGTATGATAGAATCTTTTGACAGCATTGAAGGCATTGTTTGTCTGGGCGGTTGTTTTACATGCTCTGTTAATAACTGTCGCCCTGTTAAAGGAAAAATCCCCCCCAAAACACTCATTCCTTTAATCTACAGTGTAAAATAACACTAATATGTGAGAATAATATTTTTTGTGAACAAATGTTTAATTTTGGAGTTATAATAAGGTTGAGTAACATGAACAATCCTTGTGGAAATCTGTTGCAGCTCAAGTCGACTACAAAACCCACAATGCAATGCTCTCTCTATGTGCTGGCTGGCTAGCTAGCTAGCTAGAAAATGTAGCTATACACAATAATACCAAAGACAATATCAGCATGTAAAGTACCTAGTTTAGAAAATCGCCTCAACAAACTGCACTATCAATTTGGCAGTCAGACGGCAAGAGAGAGATGAACAGACAGACAGACAGACAGACAGACAGAACAGACAGACAGACAGACAGAACAGACAGACAGACAGACAGACAGAACAGACAGACAGACAGACAGACAGACAGACAGACAGACAGAACGTGTGTCTGTAGTATGTGTATGAAAGGGTGGAGGGAGTTCAACAGTGGCGCCTGGAGTGAACAAGGTTCACATTTTAAAATCTGTCCCAAGCTTCAGAGCCAGGATTTCCCTTTCGACCTTTGTCTTTTAAGATTACCAGGGCATGTGCACTGGGGCGCAAACGATCACATGCCATCACTACCACGGCACAGTCCAGGAAGTACAGCCATCAATGGACACATGAGACATCCACATGATACACCATTGATTGTGTAGATACAATTTGGCTACATAGGCCTATTGTTTGATATATCTGTTTTTGTAGGTGTGTGTGTGTGTGTGTGTGTGTGTGTGTGTGTGTGTGTGTGTGTGTGTGTGTGTGTGTGTGTGTGTGTGTGTGTGTGTGTGTGTGTGTGTGTGTGTGTGTGTGTGTGTTGACCAGGGGTGCCATGCATAGACCAACCCCCAAACCCCCCCAAAAATCTGAAGAGGCAAAAGGTATGTGAGGACGGCTGGTGGGGGGGGTCCGGCTGGTGGGCTGGTCCGGCTGGTGGGGGGGGTCCGGCTGGTGGGCTGGTCCGGCTGGTGGGGGGGGTCCGGCTGGTGGGGGGGTCTGGCTGGGAGCTAGAATTTAGCATTTTTAAAATGCCTGAAACAGATTTTTCACGCAATCTAGAGCCATAATCGTAATGTACATTTTTATGCATATCTAAGCCTGCCTTTTGAGCTGTCTGTATCCTCCTGACAGGTGTTAATTTTTTTCAAGAAACTAAATATGCTTCTCTGCTAAAATGTCTTATTCAGTACATTTAGCACTAGCAACTTTAAAATGTGAATCTTGGTTGGGAAAACAAACAAACAAAAAATGTAGATGCATGGCAGCAAACCCACTACACAACACAACACTAAACAATACATTAATTACACTATAACGGTGACAAACGGTTCCCACACACTATTAGGGCTTATACTGTATAAAGCTGTCCAAACAGCAGAGTCCCAACACCTTACCACTGCTATACCTGGCTATCAGAGGAGCCTTGTCTGGCAGCGAAATAGTTCATTTAGCCTCATTTACTGCTTTTTAAAAAAAACATAGCTGATATGGCTGACTTGCTTAAACAAATGTGGTTTCTACTGATCATTGAGATGTACAAAATATGGCATAAGGGGACGACGAGCGGATAAGAGGAAATCCGTAATTTCGATTAAGACATTAATGAGCGAGCTAGGACGGACGTAGTCAATATAACTATTTGTCCAGCACTTTTGAAATCTACAGTGACAGAATTCAGAACATGGGCCGTTCTTACAGTATTCTCCCTGTACACCAAGTCAGAACCGTAGCATAAATAAAGTGGCATATAAGCAGACAATGAAAGCTCTTACAATATTCAACGATAACTTTTCTCTAAAACAGGCTACAGGCTACATGTGCACCACCAAGTCAGAACAGTAGGTGAAATTAAGAGGGGAAAAAGGACCAAATTATTAGCTTGAGGCACATGGGCTACCAACAGCTTACTACACAACATACACTTAGTATTACTTTCTTAGCTATAGTACACATATCTCCCTGGCATATTACATCATTTATGCAGCAGCACACAAGACATTTTTGGACTCACCTTATTGTGCTGTGCTCACTTGAACAGGAAGGTGTCTCTGAGGTTCTTCGTGGGCAAATGTTGTCATCAAACTATTGTGATCAAAGTCTGACTTTCTCTGGATTTATGGTGCTTTCAAGACAACTGGGAACTTGGGGGAAAAAACAAGGTTGAATCATGATGACGTCAGTGATCTTCAAGTTGGAGCTCTAGACTTCCGAGTTGGATCACCATTCTAAATGTAGTTCCCAGTTGTCTTGAACTCAGTGAAATCAGATTCCCCAGTTCTGAGTTCCCAGTTGTCTTGAACTCAGTGAAATCAGATTCCCCAGTTCTGAGTTCCCAGTTGTCTTGAACTCAGTGAAATCAGATTCCCCAGTTCTGAGTTCCCAGTTGTCTTGCACTCAGTGAAATCAGATTCCCCAGTTCTGAGTTCCCAGTTGTCTTGAACTCAGTGAAATCAGATTCCCCAGTTCTGAGTTCCCAGTTGTCTTGAACTCAGTGAAATCAGATTCCCCAGTTCTGAGTTCCCAGTTATCTTGCACTCAGTGAAATCAGATTCCCCAGTTCTGAGTTCCCAGTTGTCTTGCACTCAGTGAAATCAGATTCCCCAGTTCTGAGTTCCCAGTTGTCTTGAACTCAGTGAAATCAGATTCCCCAGTTCTGAGTTCCCAGTTGTCTTGCACTCAGTGAAATCAGATTCCCCAGTTCTGAGTTCCCAGTTGTCTTGCACTCAGTGAAATCCGATTCCCCAGTTCTGAGTTTCCAGTTGTCTTGCACTCAGTGAAATCCGATTCCCCAGTTCTGAGTTTCCAGTTGTCTTGAGCGTGGCTGAAGTCATGCTGGATTGACACCATGGCCAATGTTGAATGTTTATCCTTTTAAGCTTGGAAAAGAGACCCTTAGAACCCAGACTTGGAACCACACAGCCACTCCACTGAATAGCAGGCTAGTGATTGCTTTGCAATGCCTGCAGTTAGCCACTGATTCCTTCCAAACCACTCATTGTGGGGCGGCAGGTAGCCTAGTGGTTAGAGCGTTGGACTAGTAACTGAAAAGTTGCAAGATCGAATCCTTGAGCTGACAAGGTAAAAATCTGTTGTTCTGCCCCTGAACAAGGCAGTTAACCCACTGTTCCTAGGCTGTCATTGTAAATAAGAATTTGTTCTTAACTGACTTGCCTAGTTAAATGAAGGTAAAAATTGTTGAATTTGCGATTTCCAACTTGTTGTGTAATGGTTATGGTTGATGAGCACTGATACCTTTTATCTGTAATGTATCTTCATTATTTCTCTTCATATGACAAGGATTAAAAAGGATTTGCCAGTAGATTGTTGACTTGATTCATGATGATGACTGCTAGCTAAGATCAGTCCAATCAAAGCTACTGTAGATATAATGTCATTTGACAATTTTATCTGTGGCCAATGATCTTGAGCCTACTTGGATAGGCACTTCTAATGTAACTCTATGGCAGCACCAAAAGGGCTTCTACTCTTGGATTTGGCACACTGTCCCCATGAGTGACAGAACACTGAGCCAATCACGGTGCAACTAGAGAACATTACCAATCCCTACGCTCTGTATTTTCCGCTGGCTGCCCCACCACCACAGAAAGCACTGAACTAGGTTGAAACACCTGCATTTTGGAGCTGCCTTACTCAAGAAATCAAAAAAGATACATTTTTGTATGCAGCTTTATTAACTCAAATGTTTTTTTTATGTTTGTTTTTTTACATTGTTTGCAAACTGATATGTGACACGTATTAATGCCAAAATGACATGCAAAACAGGCATCCAACTTTATATATATATATACATATATATACATATATATATACTAGCTAGAAAGGTAGTGTATATATATATATGTATATATATATACTAGCTAGAAAGGTAGTGTATATATATATATGTATATATATATACTAGCTAGAAAGGTGGGGCTCTGCCCTGAATAACCGGCCGCCACTGACATTTAGTAATTGCTTGCTTTTCTAAAGTCTACCAACCTTGCCAGCAGGCATGCCAGCTAAGATACTGTAGTTATACAAGCTAGCTACTCTATCTTGATGGATCACCTGTAATGGCTTCTTGGTAGCTAGTTGTGAGGTTGGGGGATTGAGAACCTAATTGGGCTAGCTAAAGACAACTTCATTAAATTGCTAGATGGTTAATAGTATTACAGACAAATAAAAAAATGAATGAACATGTTAGATTTCTTTTCAACCCGACAAAATGCCCTATGGGTAAGCCTACATTCTGCATGTGTTTGTTTTACCATCATCCCCTCGTCCCGTAGGCCTACTGGAAATGCTGTTAGAATATGCAAACAAGCAGAAACAGTTCCTGTTACTCAATCAGTATGAGAAGAACCTCACTTCTAGTAAAACGAGGACAGGAGGGGTGAGACCACCGATCTCACTGTCAACACACTTAGAACGCCTACTGCTGATCAGGCGCCTGACGAACGTCCTGCTTTACCTCCCCCTATGACACACCAGTTTCGTTTTCTCCTCCTCTCTCTCTTCTCCTTTGACGCCAAGTCCCGCCCTTCGACCGGAGTGAGGAGCACCGTGAGTGGCTGAGAGGACTGAGTGCTCCCTGCAACAGCTGCCTCTATCCACAAACAGGAGTTGGCGGAACTGAGCCCAGTAGAGAACGACAAACAGCCGCTTTGTCACGCATTGCCTCAGCACCGTACCAGCAGGCCAAACGCAGATCACCTAGGACGACATATCTATACATTCATGACCGGACAGGGATTAAGTGGTTTAGAAGACAATTGCACGGAATAGATAGAACGGATTTTACACAGGTAGGAATAGGATCTGTGTGTGTTTGGACGCTTTTGTATTGTAAACGGGCTCTGTGAAAGGAACGCTATAATAAATCCCCTAGCCAGCCGGGACACCTATGCAGTATGTGTGTTGGAGATCGACTATATTGCAGTCCTTTTGCGCAGCGCACCAGATCTACATGATTCCTGGAAGGGAATTCTTTACCATTTAGAAATGATATAGCAGTGTGTTACGTTGCACGGCAATGTATTTGATGTCAAACACCCACCGTGTTTTCTGGATAAAACCTGCTGAAATGCGGGTTATTGCGCATAAACCTAATTTGTATGCGGAATATGTGCGTTATAACACCGTGTTATTCTAATCGTTGACTAGGCTCAGACCTATAGGTATTTATATAGAGGACGAAGGCCTTTTGGTGATAGTTACAACCAGGGAATGCAGTGGCTGGGTCGAGTCTTTGTGCGGTTCGCCGCAGTCCCCCTACCCTCGGTGCGTGTCTGTGGATCGCTTTAACTGAGACCATAGGCCTACGTGCAAACTTGCTCGAGCAGCGATTTGTAATTTGCACGTATACTGTAGACCCCGTTTACCCGCCTCGGCTGATCAAAATACTCTATCGAGAACGTTAAGGTCGGACAAGGGTTGTTTCGCGCTGTAGGCTTATAGTCTACGCAGTGTAGACGCATCATGACGCTCGTCGTTGACTGGAAGTAATAACGTTTCTAAATGTGGGAGGCTTTTTCCCCCCACAGTTTCTATTCTAGCTTCTAGAAGGCTATATGGTAAGCAGGATACTTCCCGTCTCACTAGTTGTATCATTTTAACATTACCGAGGAAAATAAACTATTGGTTTCCAAGATGACGGTTATTGTTTATTACTCAATGAAACGCAATGGTTATTGACTCTGAATGGGCTGACTAACAAGTGTGTTATCTGACACATGCCCAGGACTTTCGAAACCTATGAGGCATACATTTTAGGAGTGTTATTTCTCTCACTCTCATTTATTTCCGCCTCTTTCAGGACTGTTGGGTTTTAGGAGTGCCCCTGGCCACCATGGATACAACTTTGCATAGCCTGCAGAAACCGACAGCCTCAACCGACAAGGTCCTGGACGGTGGAACGGGACTCGCTTTGGATATGAGTATGGGGGACCGGGAATTCACGGAACAATCGATTAGACTTACCGACAAAATCCCGTTAGTGAAACCCTATTTAAAGAAAAAAAAAGGACAGAGGAAACTAGACTCAAAATGCCTCCGTGCGCTCCAGGACCCTATCCTGACCACATTACTGAGTACGGATGCACTTGTTACCGGAGACGGGGTGTTTGTTCCCCGGAACCCTCCGACAAGGACAGCGGGGAACCTGTGCACTGCGGGGGTGGTCAAACAGGCACGGCTTGGTGGGCCTGTGTGTCTGAAAGAGTCGGGAGCTACCGGTGTAACGGCTATGATTACCGGCGACACTGACACAGAAATGGCGGACACCGCCGCCGAGTTGGAGGAGACAGAGAGGGGGGTAACCAAGGTACCGGTAGATCTCCAACGCGTGACAATAGACCCTAACGAACGCAGATTCCAGCTCAAACGTGTCCCCCGGGCGCGCGAGGTGGGGGCGGCAACCCCCACACCAGATACCCCTCTAGTATCCCCTCCAAGCCAGGGGGGAAACACGATGAGTGACCTCTTCGCCTCTAAAGCCTTGCGGGGGCCAGTTTGTCTGACCATCAAAGACAGTACGAACACCCCCAGTCTTCAGGCCGACAAAGGCGAGATATTTCAGGATAAAAGCGAAGAGGCCTCCCTGGATCTAGTGTTTGATCTGCTAACCCAGCTCCAGTATCACACGCACCAAGCCGACGCAGTTTCGATCTGCGTGGATTTCCTGCAGGGGTTGTGTGTGTACGGGAGTGACTGCGCTTACCACCATACTGTGCTACCCTATCACTGGCAGATCCGCAAGAGTGATACTCAAAGCTGGCAAAGCGTGGCGGATGATTCGCAGGAACAGTTGGAGAGGCTTTACTGCAATCCGGACAATGAACAAGTCAGGCTCAAATTTCAGTAAGTGCTTTTATTTTTGTTCTACGTTCTGTGTAAAAGTAGCCTCATAGAGCTGAGATTGTATTTACAATTTTAAGACGGGAGTGCTTTGACATGAGAAAGCTATGCTGTTTGCTATAGAAAAGGAGAGCGGCACTCTCTAGGAGCTCAGACGCAATCATGTAATAACCTAGTAGCCAACGTTTGGACGGACAAGCTGTCTTCATCAGGGTATAATGATTAACACTGCGGTCACTAGTTTATAACGTGTCATAGAACATACACAGGTGTCTGTAATCATGGCCTGGGTGTGGCCTGATATCATTGGTTAATTCTCTCACACACACACACACACACACACACACATATATATATATATATATATATATATATATATATATATATATATATATATATATATATATATATATATAAGAACATACAAAAACATGAATGATAATAGATATACGATAATAGATATAGATAAATATAGATATAATTTGTCTGCATAGGCTGCTGTTTGATACATCTGTTTCTGTAGGTGTGTGTGTGGTAATGTTTAACTGACTGAGTCGTTTTGGTTCTCTGACTTCCTGTATCTCAGTTCTTCTTCGCATATCATTTGTTATGGCACTTTTAATTCCTGCAATAGAGTGAGTCTGCTTTTTCTGCTCCCAAACCTAGCCTTCTCATTGGTTGAAACAGCTCGAACCAGGAAGTGCTGTACCCATGGCAGCTTAGAGCAAGGAACTTACATGACCTACTGCTGCCTTGTGCGGTCACAGGCACTAGCTCTCTCTCTCTCTCTCTCTCTCTCTCTCTCTCTCACACACACACACACACACACACACACACACACACACACACACACACACACACACACACACACACACACACACACACACACACACACACACACACAAGCACTTGGCAAGCGATAGCAGATAGGCATATAAAGCGTGCTCTGGTTCAAGCTATACACTGCACATTCACAAAATGACACGGTTAGCTATTTCACCACATACACGCATGTGTGTGACTGCGTGTGCGTGTTGTTGATTTGAAGTTTTTAACTGACACTACATGCATGCCTTCCCACCCACAGGATACGCCCCTGTCTGTGAGAACCCAAACGCAGCCAAGCTTCTATTGAATATGCAACACAATCATATAAGCCTAGCGATATTAGGCTTTCCTGATAGTAACTTAGTATAGTAGTGTCAGATTCCCAAACATTATTATTTTTTATTTAACCTTTATTTAACTAGCCAAGTCAGTTAAGAACAAATTCTTAACTTTCCCATTTAGTTTACACCTCTCCTTTAAAAGGTATTTGTTTTCTCCTTTATGGCTTTCTTTTGGGAAGTGTTAGACCATCAAATTCTCCGGGAGAATTTCAAACAACGGCCCACAACACACTCCCGACATGCTCTGAATTTGAATTCACATATAAGCAAGTAAAGCCAGATGTACATTTGGCTTTACTGTAACCCCCCCCCCCCCCCCCCCCCCCCGAGATATTGTGTTGCCATAGTAACTGAATACAGTTGATAACAGCTGTTATCTGAAGAGCAGGACAAAACATGCCTGGCCGTCGACATGGCAACATACTTATTTGGCAGCCGTTGCTGTGTGTGTGTGTTAGAGAGAGGTGTGTGTGTGTGTGTGTTAGAGAGAGGTGTGTGTGTGTGAGAGGGGTGTGAGTGGCCGGTTTTCCGTGTAATCGCCTGACTGCTTCAGACGTGGATGGACGTCGAATACTGACTTGTATCGCTGGTTTGAGAGATGGCATGCATGTGTGAGATTGTGAACATGGGAGAGAAAGTTAATAATTCCGTGTGTGTGTGTGTGTGTGTGTGTGTGTGTGTGTGTGTGTGTGTGTGTGTGTGTGTGTGTGTGTGTGTGTGTGTGTGTGAGAGCCTTTTGTTGGACGGCCGGTTAAAGCATCACACGTTATTAACTGACACAGAGTCACTGAGCACCAAGGGCAGAGTGACCAGACACCAAGGTGTGTGTGATTTCTGTCCATGTGCACAACTGCCAGTGTGTGTGTGTGTGTGTGTGTGTGTGTGTGTGTGTGTGTGTGTGTGTGTGTGTGTGTGTGTGTGTGTGTGTGTGTGTGTGATTTCTGTCCATGTGCACAACTGCCAGTGTGTGCGTTGTGTCTTTGTGCCGTTGTTTGTCAGAGAATATCATTTCTCAGACAACGTGTATTAGAGGTCGACCGAATATGATTTTTCAACGCTGATACCGATTATTGGAGGACCAAAAAAAAGCAGATACCGATTCATCTGATTATTTTTTAAATTTATTTGTAATAATGACAATTACAACAATACTGAATGAACACTTATTTTAACTTAATATTATACATAAATAAAATCAATTTAGCCTCAAATAAATAATTAAACATGTTCAATTTGGTTTAAATAATGCAAAAACAAAGTGTTGGAGAAGAAAGTAAAAGTGAAACATGTGCCATGTAAGAAAGCTAACGTTTAAGTTCCTTGCTCAGAACATGAGAACATATGAAAGCTGGTGGTTCCTTTTAACATGAGTTCAATATTCCCAGGTAAGAAGTTTTAGGTTGTAGTTATTATAGGAATTATAAGGCTATTTCCCTCTATACCATTTGTATTTCATATACCTTTGACTATTGGATGTTCTTATAGGCACTTTAGTATTGCCAGTGTAACAGTATAGCTTCCGTCCCTCTCCCCGCTCCTACCTGGGCTCGAACCAGGAACACATCGACAACAGCCACCCTCGAAGCATGCAGTTGTTCCCCATGCAGAGCAAGGGGAACAACTACTCCAAGTCTTAGAGCGAGTGACGTCACCGATTGACTAGCTATCCATTTCACATCGGTTACACCAGCCTAATCTCGGGAGTTGATAGGCTTGAAGCATTGCAAAGAG
>NC_074697.1:5088842-5158842 GCF_029448725.1 Salvelinus fontinalis
GAGGAGGAGAGAGAGAAAGGGGGACAGAGGAGGAGAGAAAGGGGGACAGAGGAGGAGAGAAATTCACTTCCTCTTGAATTTGCAGACGTGTTGCTGTGCGTTTTGTTGCCAACCTTACTTTGCTAGCTGACAACTTTACGTTTTTTTTTCTTTTTAATTACCGTTTATATTTTTAGTTTTTCCATCACAACTTTTTTCCCTCATTCAACTTTTTCACTCCGGACGCTTTATCTGGACATGGTTCGTCAGCACCCTCAACAGCCGAAGCTAAGTAGTAACATTAACATGATGTCTTCTAATTGCAGTCGCTGTACTCATAATATACAGGAGAACGATCGCCTTACGGCGAGGATAGCTGTGCTGCAAGCCCAGCTTCAGACGCAATCGTTAGGCAAGGGTAATTTCAGTGTAGGAAAGGAAGATACAGCGTCTGTGCCACCAGTAAGTACAGATAGTAACGTTAGTATAAATCCCCCAGCACAGTCCCCGCAGCCGGACAACTTTCTCATGGCTTCTGGAGGGAAATGCTGTAGGAATGCTCAACTGGTGTCGCTCATTCAGCTGACAGAAACTTTCAACCGGTTTTCCCCATTAAGTAGCGAGTCGGAGTCTGAGGCTGAGTCTTCTCTTGTCTCTACTCCTCCCGTTACGGGGTCTGAGACGCCGAAGGCTCCCACCATTAGCTCTGACAAATTGAAAACCCTAGTCATTGGCGACTCCATTACCCGCAGTATTAGACTTAAAACGAATCACCCAGCGATCATACACTGTTTACCAGGGGGCAGGGCTACCGACGTTAAGGCTAATCTTAAGATGGTGCTGGCTAAAGCTAAAACTGGCGAGTGTAGAGAGTATAGAGATATTGTTATCCACGTCGGCACCAACGATGTTAGGATGAAACAGTCAGAGGTCACCAAGCACAACATAACTTCAGCGTGTAAATCAGCTAGAAAGATGTGTCGGCATCGAGTAATTGTCTCTGGCTTCCCTCCCAGTTAGGGGGAGTGATGAGCTCTACCACAGAGTCTCAGCACTCAATCGCTGGTTGAAAACTGTTTTCTGCCCCTCCCAAAAGATAGAATTTGTAGATAATTGGCCCTCTTTCTGGGACTCACCCACAAACAGGACCAAGCCTGACCTGCTGAGGAGTGACGGACTCCATCCTAGCTGGAGGGGTGCTCTCATCTTATCTACCAACATAGATAGGGCTCTAACTCCTCTAGCTCCACAATGAAATAGGGTGCAGGCCAGGCAGCAGGCTGTTAGCCAACCTGCCAGCTTAGTGGAGTCTGCCACTAGCATAGTCAGTGTAGTCAGCTCAGCCATCCCCATTGAGACTGTGTCTGTGCCTCGACTTAGGTTGGGCAAAACTAAACATGGCGGTGTTCGCCTTAGCAATCTCATTAGAATAAAGACCTCCTCCATTCCTGCCATTATTGAAAGAGATCGTGATACCTCACATCTCAAAATAGGGTTACTTAATGTTAGATCCCTCACTTCAAAGGCAGTTATAGTCAATGAACTAATCACTGATTATAATCTTGATGTGATTGGACGGACTGAAACATGGCTTAAGCCTGATGAATTTACTGTGTTAAATGAGGCCTCACCTCCTGGTTACACTAGTGACCATATCCCCCGTGCATCCCGCAAAGGCGGAGGTGTTGCTAACATTTTCGATAGCAAATTTCAATTTACACACAAAAAAAATGACGTTTTCGTCTTTTGAGCTTCTAGTCATGAAATCTATGCAGCCTACTCAATCACTTTTTATAGCTACTGTTTACAGGCCTCCTGGGCCATATACAGCGTTCCTCTCTGAGTTCCCTGAATTCCTATCGGACCTTGTAGTCATAGCAGATCATATTCTAATTTTTGGTGATTTTAATATTCATATGGAGAAGACCACAGACCCACTCCAAAAGTCTTTCGGAGCCATCATCGACTCAGTGGGTTTTGTCCAACATGTCTCTGGACCTACTCACTGCCACAGTCATACTCTGGACCTAGTTTTGTCCCATGGAATAAATGTTGCAGATCTTAATGTTTTTCCTCATAATCCTGGACTATCGGACCACCATTTTATTACGTTTGCAATCGCATCAAATAATCTGCTCAGACCCCAACCAAGGAGCATCAAAAGTCGTGCTATAAATTCTCAGACAACACAAAAATTCCTTAATGCCCTTCCAGACTCCTTCTGCCTACCCAAGGACGCCAGAGGACAAAAATCAGTTAACCACCTAACTGAGGAACTCAATTTAACCTTGCGCAATACCCTAGATGCAGTTGCACCCCTAAAAACGAAAAACATTTGTCATAAGAAACTAGCTCCCTGGTATACAGAAAATACCCGAGCTCTGAAGCAATCTTCCAGAAAATTGGAACGGAAATGGCGCCACACCAAACTTGAAGTCTTCCGACTAGCTTGGAAAGACAGTACCGTGCAGTATCGAAGAGCCCTCACTGCTGCTCGATCATCCTACTTTTCCAACTTAATTGAGGAAAATAAGAACAATCCAAAATTTATTTTTAATACTGTTGCAAAGCTAACTAAAAAGCAGCATTCCCCAAGAGAGGATGGCTTTCAATTCAGCAGTAATAAATCTACGAACTTCTTTGAGGAAAAGATCATGATCATTAGAAAGCAAATTACGGACTCCTCTTTAAATCTGCGTATTCCTCCAGGGCTTAGCTGTCCTGGATCTGCACAGCTCTGCCAGGGCCTGGGATCGGGAGAGACACTTAAGTGTTTTAGTACTATATCTCTTGACACAATGATGAAAATAATCATGGCCTCTAAACCTTCAAGCTGCATACTGGATCCTATTCCAACTAAACTACTGAAAGAGCTGCTTCGTGTGCTTGGCCCTCCTATGTTGAACATAATAAACGGCTCACTATCCACCGGATGTGTACCAAACTCACTAAAAGTGGCAGTAATAAAGCCTCCCTTGAAAAAGCCAAACCTTGACCCGGAAAATATAAAAAACTATCGGCCTATATCGGATCTTCCATTCCTCTCAAAAATTTTAGAAAAAGCTGTTGCGCAGCAACTCACTGCCTTCCTGAAGACAAACAATGTATACGAAATGCTTCAGAGGGGGACAGAGGAGAAGAGAGAGAAAGGGGGACAGAGGAGGAGAGAGAGAAAGGGGGACAGAGGAGGAGAGAAGAGAAAGGGGGACAGAGGAGGAGAGAAGAGAAAGGGGGACAGAGGAGGAGAGAGAGAAAGGGGGACAGAGGAGGAGAGAGAGAAAGGGGGACAGAGGAGGAGAGAGAGAAAGGGGGACAGAGGAGGAGAGAAGAGAAAGGGGGACAGAGGAGGAGAGAGAGAAAGGGGGACAGAGGAGGAGAGAAGAGAAAGGGGGACAGAGGAGGAGAGAAGAGAAAGGGGGACAGAGGAGGAGAGAGAGAAAGGGGGACAGAGGAGGAGAGAAGAGAAAGGGGGACAGAGGAGGAGAGAGAGAAAGGGGGACAGAGGAGGAGAGAGAGAAAGGGGGACAGAGGAGGAGAGAAGAGAAAGGGGGACAGAGGAGGAGAGAGAGAAAGGGGGACAGAGGAAGAGAGAGAGAGTGGGGGAAGGAGAAGGAGGGTAAATGATTGTCTGGCATCACTGAAGACCTCATACGAGAAACAAACCTGTTATAACCCATTGTTTTTGTCTTGGTTGGCTGCAGCTTCTCTAGGTGTGTTTATATGAACAGAAGGAGAAATCTCTGTCGTGAAACGTATTGTGATGTCTGGAATGAGAGGGGCGTTCTAATTGGAGGCCGTGTGTGTGTGTGTGTGTGTGTGTGTGTGTGTGTGTGTGTGTGTGTGTGTGTGTGTGTGTGTGTGTGTGTGTGTGTGTGTGTGTGTGTGTAGTGAGATAGAGGGTAGCGTCATCGGGGAAAAGACAGTTGGTGAATCTATGGCTGACTGTAGTTCCATTCTGCTCATAAATGTGACAGTTCACACATTCCTCATGATGGCCTTGTGGCTGTCTGTTATGACACACACACTCACACACACAAACACACACACACACACACACACACTCTCTCTCTACCTGTTCCCATCGCTCTACCTCTCCTGTTCTCTCCCTCTACCTGTTCCCATCACTCTACCTCTCCTGTTCTCTACCTCTCCTGTTCTCTCTCTACCTGTTCCCATCACTCTCCCTCTCCTGTTCTCTCTCTCTATCTGTTCCCATCGCTCTACCTCTCCTGTTCTCTCTCTCTACCTGTTCCCATCACTCTACCTCTCCTGTTCTCTCTCTCTACCTGTTCCGTGTGTGTGTGTGTGTGTGTGTGTGTGTGTGTGTGTGTGTGTGTGTGTGTGTGTGTGTGTGTGTGTGTGTGTGTGTGTGTGTGTGTGTGTGTGTGTGTGTGTGTGTGCGAAGACAATAAATGACTAGATGCTATTCCAATTCTTAACCAATGACTGTGTAGCAATCCAGTCGGTGTGTGTCACAGAAACCTATGACTGATTTCTTGAATTGGGTGAAACTATGACTTGACTCTTTTTTGGTAAATGAAGTTCTATATCGGTCTGTGAGGTTCTCTTCTCTCAGCTGTCCTTAGTCAATGCAATCCAGTAAACCACGTGTAGTGTGTCCTCTGTGGTTGGGCAGGAGCTACATATAGGATGGTGTGTTTGCACTCATGTTGACAGATTCATTCCTAGGATTCTCTGGTTTAGAATTAAAACGTTACGATATTGTGGACCTAGAGGCTAAAATAGGTAACTGAGCTGTGAAAGGATAACAGGTCCTGGACAGTGGACGAGACTCTAGTGGGGAGCTGAGCTGTGAAAGGAAAATGTCTCTTGTAAGCTACACATACCATACAAAACACACACACACACACACACACACACACACACACACACACACACACACACACACACACACACACACACACACACACACACACACACACACACACACACACACACACACACACACACACACACACACACACACACACACACACACACACACACACACGCACACACTGTCACACCTCTCACACACTAACCTCTGAACAATGCATGTCTCTACCTGTCCAGGCTCCTGACCTTTAACCTCAAATCCCATTAGACTCCCAGCCACGATCAATCAGCCCATTGGCACAGCCACAGCTCAGCTAGCCATGTGTGTGCGTGTGTGCATGACATATTTGTGTGTATGCCTACATGCGTTGCCCATGCATGTGTAATGGGCATGTCTGTTGCCCATGCATGTGTAAGGGGCATGTCTGTTGCCCATGCATGTGTAAGGGGCATGTCTGTTGCCCATGCATGTGTAATGGGCATGTCTGTTGCCCATGCATGTGTAAGGGGCATGTCTGTTGCCCATGCATGTGTAAGGGGCATGTCTGTTGCCCATGCATGTGTAAGGGGCATGCCTGAGGTCAGTGGTAAGGGGAGGGTTTGTAAGGGGGTGGGATTGGGGCTCAAACACTGAGTGATCAGAATGAGGATTTGACCAAGACTAGCACAGATAAACAGAGGTCTCTGTCTGTCTCTGTCTTTGTCTCTCTGTCTCTGTCTCTCTCTCTCTCTGTGTCTCTCTCAATTCAATTCAATTTGCTTTATTGGCATGACGTAACAATGTACATATTGCCAAAGCTTATTTACAATAGAAAAATGAGAATCACAATGGGACAACAGTAACAACAATAACCAAGTGTCAAAATAACCAACACATTCAACAATAACAATAAACACACAGTAGAGGACATGTGCAGGTTGATTGGTCTGTCAGACACTGTCCCTCTCTCTCTCTGTCTCTCTGTCTCTCTCACTCTCTGTCTGTCTCTCTCTGTCTCACACTGTCTCTCTCTGTCTCTCTCTCTCTCTCTGTCTGTCTCTCTCTCTCTGTCTGTCTCTCTCTCTCTCTCTCTCTGTCTCTCTCGCTCTCTCTCTGTCTCTCTCACTCTGTCTCTCTCTGTCTCTCTCTCTGTCTTTCTCTCTCTGTCTCTCTCTCTGTCTTTCTCTCTCTGTCTCTCTCTCTCTGTCTCTCTCTCTGTCTCTCTCACTCTGTCTCTCTCTGTCTCTCTCTCTGTCTTTCTCTCTCTCTCTGTCTTTCTCTCTCTCTCTGTCTCTCTCTCTCTCTCTCTGTCTCTCTCTCTGTCACTGTCTCTCTCTCTCTCTCTCTCTCTCTCTCTCTGTCTCTCTCTTTCTCTCTCTCTCTGTCTCTCTGGTGGTATCTGGTGGTTTTGTGTCAAGTGATCCTGACCGTGTCTCTTCTCTCCTAGGGGGTCGTGTGTTTTCCTTAGACTTCAGTGATCCTGACCGTGTCTCTTCTCTCCTAAGGGGTCGTGTGTTTTCCTTAGACTTCAGTGATCCTGACCGTGTCTCTTCTCTCCTAAGGGGTCGTGTGTTTTCCTTAGACTTCAGTGATCCTGACCGTGTCTCTTCTCTCCTAAGGGGTCGTGTGTTTTCCTTAGACTTCAGTGATACTGACCGTGTCTCTTCTCTCCTAAGGGGTCGTGTGTTTTCCTTAGACTTCAGTGATCCTGACCGTGTCTCTTCTCTCCTAGGGGGTCGTGTGTTTTCCTTAGACTTCAGTGATACTGACCGTGTCTCTTCTCTCCTAAGGGGTCGTGTGTTTTCCTTAGACTTCAGTGCCATGCGTGTATGTGACCTGGAGTTCGACCGCGTCAGACGGTTGACCACTCCCTCCAGCCCTGCTGCCCCGCCCCCAAACACAAACCCCGCCCCTAACTGCCACACAGTGTGGAAGTACTACTGCAGAGACAACTTCGGCTGGAGAGAATACTCTGAGGTGAGTGTCTCTGTGTCTGTGTTTGAGTTAGAGGCTATTAAAGGAGATTGTGTGTAATTTTCAAACTGACAAAGGAACCCAGACACATTAACCCTCAAGACACACCAGATCAGTTGTCTGCCCACTGTCAGAAGATCAAAACATCAATGAAGGATCATGTGCACACACACACACATAAACACACACACACATAAAATAAAGTTCTCTGAACTGATCCGTCCAGCAAAATAAAGTTCTCTGAACTGATCCGTCCAGCAAAATAAAGTTCTCTGAACTGATCCAAACCCCCCAAAAATTGTATTTTTATTTAATTTCTTTATTTTCCTTTTTAACTTGTAAAATCAACAGATTTTTAGGTGTAGCTCATTAAATGACTTCACCAATCAGTGTGGATAGAGCAGTTTGTTACAGAGCACATGGACAGACTAGCGTATAGGGTAGGAGATGACACAGCGAGAGAGGTTTAAGGAGGTGCCTTGGCTTGAAGCGTATAGGGTGGGAGATGCCAAAATTAACTGTTTCAGGTCTAGTTAATTGATATTTTATAGTTATTCAATTTCACATTTGATTTAATTCACTACGAAAGGTAAGACTTGTTTTATTCATTCTTTTCAGGTTTTCTGTTCTGTTTCCTGAACCGGTTCCAACTCCTGGTTCAGTGTTCTCTCTCTGTGTGTGTGTGTGTGTGTGTGTGTGTGTGTGTGTGTGTGTGTGTGTGTGTGTGTGTGTGTGTGTGTGTGTGTGTGTGTGTGTGTGTGTGTGTGTGTGTGTGTGTGTGTGTGTGTGTGTGTGTGTGTGTGTGTGTGTGTGTGTGTGTGTTAATTTGTGTATTCCCAGTGCTACAATTCAGTTTTATATGTTTTCTTAGAATGAAACCTGTTAAAAGCAGATTCAAGTGTTAGTTACACAATGTCAGGTGGAACAACTTTGAATCACATGATTTATAACTGATGAATAAATCACCACCTATAAATAATATATCTAACTAAATCTCTCATCTCCCTCCCTCCTTCCCTCTCCCTTCACTCTCTCCCTCCCTCCTTCCCTCTCCCTTCACTCTCTCCCTCCCTCCTTCCCTCTCCCTTCACTCTCTCCCTCCCTCCTTCCCTCTGCCTTCACCCTCTCTCCCTCCCTCCTTCCCTCTGCCTTCACCCTCTCTCCCTCCCTCCTTCCCTCTGCCTTCACCCTCTCTCCCTCCCTCCTTCCCTCTGCCTTCACCCTCTCTCCCTCCCTCCTTCCCTCTCCCTTCACCCTCTCTCCCTCCAGCCGGTGGTGCGTCTGATAGAGGAGGCTGGTGGTCGTGGTCTGAAGGAGGTCCGGTTCATCACCCTACAGAACCACTACATCCTCAACATCAGAGAGGGCTTCCAGCAGAACGCCGTGTTCGGCTTCCGACGCCAGATCAAGAAACGACCCCTCTTCCTGTCCTCCGTGGTCCTCACGCCACATCTACAGTGAGTACTGGAGTAAAACTACACTGAGTGGACAAAACATTCAGGACACCTGCTCTTTCCATGACATAGACTGACCAGGTGAATCCAGGTGAAAGCTATGATCCCTTATTGATGTCACCTGTTAAATCCACTTCAATCAGTGTAGATGAAGGGGAGGAGACGGGTTAAAGAAGGATTGTTAAGCCTTGAGACAATTGAGACATGGATTGTGTATGTGTGCCATTCAGAGGGTGATTGAGCAAGACAACGTGTTTAAGTGCCTTTGAACAGGGTATGGTTGTAGGTGCCAGACGCACCGGTTTGAGTTAAGAACTGCAGCGCTGCTGGGTTTTTCACGTTTTTCACACAAGCTTTCCGTATGTATCAAGAATGGTCCACCACCCAAAGGACATCCAGCGAACTTGACAGAAGTGTGGGACAGTACTCTTAGTCCAGTACTACTGCTACTGTGGGGAGCTAGACTGTCCTTCTTCAACCAGGCCTGGAACAAACAGATGGAAAGCGAGCGCGAGAAAGGGAGACAAAGGGAAGAGAGTTAGAGAGAACAAGGAAGAAGGAGGGACAGAAGAGAATGGATGGAAAAGGAGGAGAGGGGGTCTAGAGGGCTTCCAGACAGCAGCATGACTGAACGAGTGTGAAACGGGACTGTGGGGAGTTGGAATGTGAGCAAGGGATTTGTTCCCGGGACTTTTTCATTTGTTTCCTTCTTTCCATCTACGGCTGATGCTTGACTGTTCTGTTCTCCTCTGCTCTAGTCACGAGTCATGAGTCTCCTCTGCTCTAGTCACGAGTCATGAGTCTCCTCTGCTCTAGTCACCGAGTCATGAGTCTCCTCTGCTCTAGTCACCGAGTCATGAGTCTCCTCTGCTCTAGTCACCGAGTCATGAGTCTCCTCTGCTCTAGTCACCGGGTCATGAGTCTCCTCTGCTCTAGTCACAGAGTCATGTGTCTCCTCTGCTCTAGTCACCGAGTCATGAGTCTCCTCTGCTCTAGTCACCGAGTCATGAGTCTCCTCTGCTCTAGTCACCGAGTCATGAGTCTCCTCTGTTCTAGTCACCGAGTCATGAGTCTCCTCTGCTCTAGTCACGAGTCATGAGTTTCCTCTGCTCTGGTCACCGAGTCATGAGTCTCCTCTGCTCGAGTCACAGAGTCATGAGTCTCCTCTGCTCTAGTCACCGAGTCATGAGTCTCCTCTGCTCTAGTCACCGAGTCATGAGTCTCCTCTGCTCGAGTCACCGAGTCATGAGTCTCCTCTTGCAATAAAATGCAATCTTACGGTGTTCATTTGGAGTTCAGTGTGCTTGCCTGTGTGGGTGCGTGTATGTGTGGGTGCGTGCCTGTGTGGGTGCGTGTATGTGCGCTTTAGGAATGTCCTGCTGAGCACACGGGTGGAAGTCATTTGTTTGATTGGCTCTGTAGCTGCTTAGGAGATAGTTCTCACTTGGGCAAATACACACACAAACACACATGTCCGTTCCCCTCGCTTAAACACACCCCCCCCTTCACTCTTTCACCTCTTCCTTTCTCTCTCTGTTCCTCTCTTCCTGCATCTATACATCTCTTTATCTTCCCTCTTCCCCCTTCCCTCGTGCTATCTGGTTCTTTCATTACAGTCATTCTCTCTCTCTCTTCCCTGTGATCTTCTCAGAAGACATGGGAGAATAAAGCACCTGATTGTGGAGACAGATTTCAGCGTGACTGTCAAACAAAGCAAGACAGAACTGAGATGAAAGATGAGACTGTCAGGGGAGAGAGAGGGAGGGGGAGCGAAAGAGAAACTGTCACTGTGAAGCAGAGAATCACACACACAGACACGGAGATGAGGCGAATACCATTAAAACGTGGAGTCTGAGCCAGAGAGAACATGTCCGTGATCCTACAGTTGGTGACTCAAATGACAGACGGGCCACCTGACAGCCTCCTGATATGCTATTGCTTTGTGTTTTTCTCATCCTCTGTCAGCTCCTCATTTCTGTGAATCTCATAGTCTTCTCCTTGGCTGCTGCTCCTGTAGTAGAGTATCGCTCTGCTTCTAGCACTATGACATCATCGTGGGTGACAGGAACTAGGACATCGTGGGTGACAGGGATCATGTTGGTTATAATGCAGGATGTGGTGGAGCTTCAGTTTGATTGGTTATTCAGCATTAGCGTAGCTTCTAATGAAATAAAATATTGTTAGAATGTTCCGGATGTGGTTTATAATTCTAAAAGTGATCCATATAATATTCCCAGATATGGTTTTTCAATCTCTGTCCCCTCCCTCCCGTTCTTCTGTTTTCCAGGACTCTTGGTGGCCTCTCCTCTTTCCCCATCTCCTCCTCCACTCTGGATCTGTCTGTTTCTCTCCCCCTCTCTCCCACCTTCACCAACCCTCCCAGCGTATTCCCAGAAACATGGTTACCCATGACGACCAGCCAGGACTTCCTGCAGGTTCCGGTATCCCGTGACGACCGAAGCTATCGGACCGTCTACACCCTCTTCCACAAGACGGTGTCCGAAACCAAGTTCCGCATCCTAAAGATCCTCCGCGTTCAGAACCCCTTCCTCTGGGAGAAATACAAGAGGTGAGTTATCGTACCGTTATTACACAGCAATTCACCTGGGTCCTGGTGGAGGTAAGGACGTGGTTAAGTTAGTAGCTACACACTTATTAGCAGTTAGTTTGTTATGAATGTCTGAATCAGGGCTCTTGTGTTCCTGTAGATAGATGGCTGGTGTGCCTTGGCTGCTACACTGGTCCTGCTTTAGACCAGACCGGGGAAAGACTGATGTCTAGTCCTGCTTTAGACCAGACCTAGGGGACAGACTGATGTCTGGTCCTGCTTTAGACCAGACCTAGGGGACAGACTGATGTCTAGTCCTGCTTTAGACCAGACCTAGGGGACAGACTGATGTCTGGTCCTGCTTTAGACCAGACCTAGGGGAAAGACTGATGTCTGGTCCTGCTTTAGACCAGACCGGGGAAAGACTGATGTCTGGTCCTGCTTTAGACCAGACCTAGGGGAAAGACTGATGTCTGGTCCTGCTTTAGACCAGACTGGGGAAAGACTGATGTCTGGTCCTGCTTTAGACCAGACCTAGGGGAAAGACTGATGTCTGGTCCTGCTTTAGACCAGACTGGGGAAAGACTGATGTCTGGTCCTGCTTTAGACCAGACCGGGGACAGACTGATGTCTGGTCCTGCTTTAGACCAGGCCGGGGAAAGACTGATGTCTGGTCCTGCTTTAGACCAGACCGGGGAAAGACTGATGTCTGGTCCTGCTTTAGACCAGACCGGGGAAAGACTGATGTCTGGTCCTGCTTTAGACCAGACCTAGGGGAAAGACTGATGTCTGGTCCTGCTTTAGACCAGACCGGGGACAGACTGATGTCTGGTCCTGCTTTAGACCAGACCGGGGAAAGACTGATGTCTGGTCCTGCTTTAGACCAGACCGGGGAAAGACTGATGTCTGGTCCTGCTTTAGACCAGACCGGGGAAAGACTGATGTCTGGTCCTGCTTTAGACCAGACCGGGGAAAGACTGATGTCTGGTCCTGCTTTAGACCAGACTGGGGAAAGACTGATGTCTGGTCCTGCTTTAGACCAGACCGGGGAAAGACTGATGTCTGGTCCTGCTTTAGACCAGACCGGGGAAAGACTGATGTCTGGTCCTGCTTTAGACCAGACCGGGGAAAGACTGATGTCTGGTCCTGCTTTAGACCAGACCGGGGAAAGACTGATGTCTGGTCCTGCTTTAGACCAGACCTAGGGGAAAGACTGATGTCTGGTCCTGCTTTAGACCAGACCTAGGGGACAGACTGATGTCTGGTCCTGCTTTAGACCAGACCTAGGGGAAATACTGATGTCTGGTCCTGCTTTAGACCAGACCTAGGGGAAAGACTTATGTCTGGTCCTGCTTTAGACCAGACCTAGGGGAAAGACTGATGTCTGGTCCTGCTTTAGACCAGACCTAGGGGAAAGACTGATGTCTGGTCCTGCTTTAGACCAGACCGGGGAAAGACTGATGTCTGGTCCTGCTTTAGACCAGACCTAGGGGAAAGACTGATGTCTGGTCCTGCTTTAGACCAGACCGGGGAAAGACTGATGTCTGGTCCTGCTTTAGACCAGACCTAGGGGAAAGACTGATGTCTGGTCCTGCTTTAGACCAGACCGGGGAAAGACTGATGTCTGGTCCTGCTTTAGACCAGACCTAGGGGAAAGACTGATGTCTGGTCCTGCTTTAGACCAGACCGGGGACAGACTGATGTCTGGTCCTGCTTTAGACCAGACCTAGGGGAAAGACTGATGTCTGGTCCTGCTTTAGACCAGACCTAGGGGAAAGACTTATGTCTGGTCCTGCTTTAGACCAGACCTAGGGGAAAGACTGATGTCTGGTCCTGCTTTAGACCAGACCTAGGGGGAAGACTGATGTCTGGTCCTGCTTTAGACCAGACCGGGGAAAGACTGATGTCTGGTCCTGCTTTAGACCAGACCTAGGGGAAAGACTGATGTCTGGTCCTGCTTTAGACCAGACCGGGGACAGACTGATGTCTGGTCCTGCTTTAGACCAGACCGGGGAAAGACTGATGTCTGGTCCTGCTTTAGACCAGACCGGGGACAGACTTATGTCTGGTCCTGCTTTAGACCAGACCGGGGATAGACTGATGTCTGGTCCTGCTTTAGACCAGACCGGGGACAGACTTATGTCTGGTCCTGCTTTAGACCAGACCGGGGATAGACTTATGTCTGGTCCTGCTTTAGACCAGACCGGGGATAGACTGATGTCTGGTCCTGCTTTAGACCAGACCTAGGGGAAAGACTGATGTCTGGTCCTGCTTTAGACCAGACCGGGGATAGACTGATGTCTGGTCCTGCTTTAGACCAGACCTAGGGGAAAGACTGATGTCTGGTCCTGCTTTAGACCAGACCTAGGGGACAGACTGATGTCTGGTCCTGCTTTAGACCAGACCTAGGGGAAGGACGGATGTCTCTCTGCTATGGCCCTGAATATGAATGCGCTGGAAGGGGTCTGTTCCAGGCTAAACGCCTCTGATGCCAGAATGCACCAGAATGCTTTCAATTGGGGCCAAAGAGGTCATTGGTGTTGTTGTGGTTAGTGTTGTGTTTCAATATGACTGAATGCTGTGGCTGCTTTGTGCTGTACGAATGGTGAGAGCCAAGCTCTGTCTGTGTGTGTGTGTGTGTGTGTGTGTGTGTGTGTGTGTGTGTGTGTGTGTGTATATGTGTGTGTGTGTGTGTGTGTGTGTGTGTGTGTGTGTGTGTGTGTGTGTGTGTGTGTGTGTGTGTGTGTGTGTGTGTGTGTGTGTGTGTTTCTGAACACACAGCTGGGCTCTCACAATTAGTGTAACCTACTAAGGAAGGTGAGACCGTGAGAACCGGGATTCAGAAGCACAGGAAGTGGGTCCTTGATTTCTTTTTTATGCAGCCCATTGCCATAGATACTGCAGAAGGGAATAGAGCAGAGAGAGGATGAGTCAGGGTGGTGCTGTGTGTGTGTGTGTGTCCTACTTGGTAGAAGCAGTGAATCAAATAGACTGAAGACATAACTAATAACACACACACACAGTCACTAAACTGAAGACATCACTAATAACACACACACACACACACAATCACTAGACTGACGACGTCACTAATAACACACACACACAGTCACTAGACTGACGACGTCACTAATAACACACACACACACACAATCACTAGACTGACGACGTCACTAATAACACACACACACACACACAATCACTAGACTGACGACGTCACTAATAACACACACACACAATCACTAGACTGACGACGTCACTAATAACACACACACACAATCACTAGACTGACGACGTCACTAATAACACACACACACACAATCACTAGACTGACGACGTCACTAATAACTCACACACACAATCACTAGACTGACGACGTCACTAATAACACACACACACACACACACAATCACTAGACTGACGACGTCACTAATAACTCCCCCTCCTCTCCCCCTGACAGGAAGAAGGAGTACATGTCTCGTCGTCTCTCGGAGATGGACAGGATGCTGAGCGAGCGTCACCTGTTCCACGGCACCTCCACTGAGGTGGTGGAGGGCATCTGTAAACACAACTTTGACCCGCGTGTCAGTGGCAAACACGCCACCATGTTCGGACAAGGCTCCTACTTCGCCCGCAAGGCCGTCTACTCCCATAACTTCTCCAAGCGCTCTCCTAAAGGGATCCACTCCATGTTCCTGGCCAAAGTCCTCACTGGCAGGTTAGTAGTCTTTATGGGATGACTCTGTCCTCACTGGCAGGTTAGTAGTCTTTATGGGATGACTCTGTCCTCACTGGCAGGTTAGTAGTCTTTATGGGATGACTCTGTCCTCACTGGCAGGTTAGTAGTCTTTATGGGATGACTCTGTCCTCACTGGCAGGTTAATAGTCTTTATGGGGATTACTCTGTCCTCACTGGCAGGTTAGTAGTCTTTATGGTGATTACTCTGTCCTCACTGGCAGGTTAGTAGTCTTTATGGAGATTACTAAATCCTCACTGGCAGATTAGTAGTCTTTATGGGGATTACTAAGTCCTCACTGACAGGTTAGTAGTCTTTATGGGATGACTATGTCCTCACTGACAGGTTAGTAGTCTTTATGGGATGCCTCTGTCCTCACTGACAGGTTAGTAGTCTTTTTGGAGATGACTAAATCCTGACTGACAGTTTAGTAGTCTTTATGGGGATTACTAAATCCTCACTGACAGGTTAGTAGTCTTTATGGGATGACTCTGTCCTCACTGACAGGTTAGTAGTCTTTATGGGATGACTGTCCTCACTGGCAGGTTTGTAGTCTTTATGGGATGACTCTGTCCTCACTGGCAGGTTAGTAGCCTTTATGGGATGACTCTGTCCTCACTGGCAGGTTAGTAGTCTTTATGGGATGACTCTGTCCTCACTGACAGGTTAGTAGTCTTTATGGGATGACTCTGTCCTCACTGGCAGGTTAGTAGTCTTTATGGGATGTCTCTGTCCTCACTGACAGGTTAGTAGTCTTTATGGGATGACTCTGTCCTCACTGACAGGTTAGTAGTCTTTATGGGATGACTCTGTCCTCACTGGCAGGTTAGTAGTCTTTATGGGATGACTCTGTCCTTCGTGGTATGTTAGTAGTCTTTATGGGATGACTCTGTCCTCACTGACAGGTTAGTAGTCTTTATGGGATGACTCTGTCCTCACTGACAGGTTAGTAGTCTTTATGGGATGATTCTGTGCTCACTGGCATGTTAGTAGTCTCTATGGGATGACTCTGTCCTTCATGGTAGGTTAGTATTCTTTATGGGATGACTCTGTCCTCGCTGGCAGGTTAGTAGTCTTTATGGGATGACTCTGTCCTCACTGGCAGGTTAGTAGTCTTTATGGGATGAATGTCCTCACTGACAGGTTAGTAGTCTTTATGGGATGACTATGTCCTCACTGACAGGTTAGTAGTCTTTATGGGATGACTCTGTCCTCACTGACAGGTTAGTAGTCTTCTTGGAGATGACTAAATCCTGACTGACAGTTTAGTAGTCTTTATGGGGATTACTAAATCCTCACTGACAGGTTAGTAGTCTTTATGGGATGACTCTGTCCTCACTGACAGGTTAGTAGTCTTTATGGGATGACTCTGTCCTCACTGGCAGGTTTGTAGTCTTTATGGGATGACTCTGTCCTCACTGACAGGTTAGTAGTCTTTATGGGATTTCTCTGTCCTCACTGACAGGTTAGTAGTCTTTATGGGATGACTCTGTCCTCACTGACAGGTTAGTAGTCTTTATGGGATGACTCTGTCCTCACTGGCAGGTTAGTAGTCTTTATGGGATGACTCTGTCCTTCATGGTAGGTTAGTAGTCTTTATGGGATGACTCTGTCCTCACTGACAGGTTAGTAGTCTTTATGGGATGACTCTGTCCTCACTGACAGGTTAGTAGTCTTTATGGGATGATTCTGTGCTCACTGGCATGTTAGTAGTCTTTATGGGATGACTCTGTCCTTCATGGTAGGTTAGTAGTCTTTATGGGATGACTCTGTCCTTGCTGGCAGGTTAGTAGTCTTTATGGGATGACTCTTTCCTCACTGGCAGGTTAGTAGTCTTTATGGGATGAATGTCCTCACTGACAGGTTAGTAGTCTTTATGGGATGACTATGTCCTCACTGACAGGTTAGTAGTCTTTATGGGATGACTCTGTCCTCACTGACAGGTTAGTAGTCTTTATGGGGATTACTAAATCCTCACTGACAGGTTAGTAGTCTTTATGGGATGACTCTGTCCTCACTGGCAGGTTAGTAGTCTTTATGGGATGACTCTGTCCTCACTGGCAGGTTAGTAGTCTTTATGGGATGACTCTGTCCTTCATGGTAGGTTAGTAGTCTTTATGGGATGACTCTGTCATCACTGACAGGTTAGTAGTCTTTATGGGATGACTCTGTCCTCACTGACAGGTTAGTAGTCTTTATGGGATGATTCTGTGCTCACTGGCATGTTAGTAGTCTTTATGGGATGACTCTGTCCTTCATGGTAGGTTAGTAGTCTTTATGGGATGACTCTGTCCTTCATGGTAGGTTAGTAGTCTTTATGGGATGACTCTGTCCTCACTGGCAGGTTAGTAGTCTTTATGGGATGAATGTCCTCACTGACAGGTTAGTAGTCTTTATGGGATGACTATGTCCTCACTGACAGGTTAGTAGTCTTTATGGGATGACTCTGTCCTCACTGACAGGTTAGTAGTCTTTTTGGAGATGTCTAAATCCTGACTGACAGTTTAGTAGTCTTTATGGGGATTACTAAATCCTCACTGACAGGTTAGTAGTCTTTATGGGATGACTCTGTCCTCACTGACAGGTTAGTAGTCTTTATGGGATGACTCTGTCCTCACTGGCAGGTTTGTAGTCTTTATGGGATGACTCTGTCCTCACTGACAGGTTAGTAGTCTTTATGGGATGACTCTGTCCTCACTGACAGGTTAGTAGTCTTTATGGGATGACTCTGTCCTCACTGACAGGTTAGTAGTCTTTATGGGATGACTCTGTCCTCACTGGCAGGTTAGTAGTCTTTATGGGATGACTCTGTTCTCACTGGCAGGTTAGTAGTCTTTATGGGATGACTCTGTCCTCACTGGCAGGTTAGTAGTCTTTATGGGATTTCTCTGTCCTCACTGACAGGTTAGTAGTCTTTATGGGGATGACTCTGTCCTCACTGACAGGTTAGTAGTCTTTATGGAGATTACTAAGTCCTCACTGGCAGGTTAGTAGTCTTTATGGAGATAACTAAGTCCTCACTGGCAGGTTAGTAGTCTTTATGGAGATTACTAAGTCCTCACTGGCAGGTTAGTAGTCTTTATGGGATGACTCTGTTCTCACTGGCAGGTTAGTAGTCTTTATGGGATGACTCTGTCCTCACTGGCAGGTTAATAGTCTTTATGGGATGACTCTGTCCTCACTGGCAGGTTAGTAGTCTTTATGGGATTACTAAGTCCTCACTGGCAGGTTAGTAGTCTTTATGAGATGACTCTATCCTCACTGGCAGGTTAATAGTCTTTATGGGATGACTCTGTCCTCACTGGCAGGTTAGTAGTCTTTATGGGATTACTAAGTCCTCACTGGCAGGTTAGTAGTCTTTATGGGATGACTCTGTCCTCACTGGCAGGTTTGTAGTCTTTATGGGATGACTCTGTCCTCACTGACAGGTTAGTAGTCTTTATGGGATTTCTCTGTCCTCACTGACAGGTTAGTAGTCTTTATGGGGATGACTCTGTCCTCACTGACAGGTTAGTAGTCTTTATGGGATGACTCTGTCCTCACTGACAGGTTAGTAGTCTTTATGGGATGATTCTGTGCTCACTGGCATGTTAGTAGTCTTTATGGGATGACTCTGTCCTTCATGGTAGGTTAGTAGTCTTTATGGGATGACTCTGTCCTTCATGGTAGGTTAGTAGTCTTTATGGGATGACTCTGTCCTCACTGGCAGGTTAGTAGTCTTTATGGGATGAATGTCCTCACTGACAGGTTAGTAGTCTTTATGGGATGACTATGTCCTCACTGACAGGTTAGTAGTCTTTATGGGATGACTCTGTCCTCACTGACAGGTTAGTAGTCTTTTTGGAGATGTCTAAATCCTGACTGACAGTTTAGTAGTCTTTATGGGGATTACTAAATCCTCACTGACAGGTTAGTAGTCTTTATGGGATGACTCTGTCCTCACTGACAGGTTAGTAGTCTTTATGGGATGACTCTGTCCTCACTGGCAGGTTTGTAGTCTTTATGGGATGACTCTGTCCTCACTGACAGGTTAGTAGTCTTTATGGGATTTCTCTGTCCTCACTGACAGGTTAGTAGTCTTTATGGGGATGACTCTGTCCTCACTGACAGGTTAGTAGTCTTTATGGGATTTCTCTGTCCTCACTGACAGGTTAGTAGTCTTTATGGGGATGACTCTGTCCTCACTGACAGGTTAGTAGTCTTTATGGAGATTACTAAGTCCTCACTGGCAGGTTAGTAGTCTTTATGGAGATAACTAAGTCCTCACTGGCAGGTTAGTAGTCTTTATGGAGATTACTAAGTCCTCACTGGCAGGTTAGTAGTCTTTATGGGATGACTCTGTTCTCACTGGCAGGTTAGTAGTCTTTATGGGATGACTCTGTCCTCACTGGCAGGTTAATAGTCTTTATGGGATGACTCTGTCCTCACTGGCAGGTTAGTAGTCTTTATGGGATTACTAAGTCCTCACTGGCAGGTTAGTAGTCTTTATGGGATGACTCTATCCTCACTGGCAGGTTAATAGTCTTTATGGGATGACTCTGTCCTCACTGGCAGGTTAGTAGTCTTTATGGGATTACTAAGTCCTCACTGGCAGGTTAGTAGTCTTTATGGGATGACTCTGTCCTCACTGGCAGGTTTGTAGTCTTTATGGGATGACTCTGTCCTCACTGACAGGTTAGTAGTCTTTATGGGATTTCTCTATCCTCACTGACAGGTTAGTAGTCTTTATGGGGATGACTCTGTCCTCACTGACAGGTTAGTAGTCTTTATGGAGATTACTAAGTCCTCACTGGCAGGTTAGTAGTCTTTATGGAGATAACTAAGTCCTCACTGGCAGGTTAGTAGTCTTTATGGAGATTACTAAGTCCTCACTGGCAGGTTAGTAGTCTTTATGGGATGACTCTGTTCTCACTGGCAGGTTAGTAGTCTTTATGGGATGACTCTGTCCTCACTGGCAGGTTAATAGTCTTTATGGGATGACTCTGTCCTCACTGGCAGGTTAGTAGTCTTTATGGGATTACTAAGTCCTCACTGGCAGGTTAGTAGTCTTTATGGGATGACTCTATCCTCACTGACAGGTTAGTAGTCTTTATGGGATGACTCTGTCCTCACTGGCAGGTTAGTAGTCTTTATGGGATGATTGTCCTCACTGACAGGTTAGTAGTCTTTATGGGATGACTCTGTCCTCACTGGCAGGTTAGTAGTCTTTATGGGATGACTCTGTCCTCACTGGCAGGTTAGTAGTCTTTATTGGATGACTCTGTCCTCACTGGCAGGTTAGTAGTCTTTTTAGGGATTACTAAGTCCTCACTGGCAGGTTAGTAGTCTTTATGGGATGACTCTGTCCTCACTGGCAGGTTAGTAGTCTTTATGGGATGACTCTGTCCTCACTGACAGGTTAGTAGTCTTTATGGGATGACTCTGTCCTCACTGGCAGGTTAGTAGTCTTTATGGGGATGACTAACTCCCCACTGACAGGCTAGTAGTCTTTATGGGATTACTCTGTCCTCAGTGGCAGGTTTGTAGTCTTTATGGTGATTACTAAGTCGTCACTGGCAGGTTAGTAGTCTTTATGGGATGACTCTGTCCTCACTGACAGGTTAGTAGTCTTTATGGGGATGACTCTGTCCTCACTGACAGGTTAGTAGTCTTTATGGAGATTACTAAGTCCTCACTGGCAGGTTAGTAGTCTTTATGGAGATTACTAAGTCCTCACTGGCAGGTTAGTAGTCTTTATGGGATGACTCTGTTCTCACTGGCAGGTTAGTAGTCTTTATGGGATGACTCTGTCCTCACTGGCAGGTTAATAGTCTTTATGGGATGACTCTGTCCTCACTGGCAGGTTAGTAGTCTTTATGGGATTACTAAGTCCTCACTGGCAGGTTAGTAGTCTTTATGGGATGACTCTATCCTCACTGGCAGGTTAATAGTCTTTATGGGATGACTCTGTCCTCACTGACAGGTTAGTAGTCTTTATGGGATGACTCTGTCCTCACTGGCAGGTTAGTAGTCTTTATGGGATGACTCTGTCCTTCATGGTAGGTTAGTAGTCTTTATGGGATGACTCTGTCATCACTGACAGGTTAGTAGTCTTTATGGGATGACTCTGTCCTCACTGACAGGTTAGTAGTCTTTATGGGATGATTCTGTGCTCACTGGCATGTTAGTAGTCTTTATGGGATGACTCTGTCCTTCATGGTAGGTTAGTAGTCTTTATGGGATGACTCTGTCCTTCATGGTAGGTTAGTAGTCTTTATGGGATGACTCTGTCCTCACTGGCAGGTTAGTAGTCTTTATGGGATGAATGTCCTCACTGACAGGTTAGTAGTCTTTATGGGATGACTATGTCCTCACTGACAGGTTAGTAGTCTTTATGGGATGACTCTGTCCTCACTGACAGGTTAGTAGTCTTTTTGGAGATGTCTAAATCCTGACTGACAGTTTAGTAGTCTTTATGGGGATTACTAAATCCTCACTGACAGGTTAGTAGTCTTTATGGGATGACTCTGTCCTCACTGACAGGTTAGTAGTCTTTATGGGATGACTCTGTCCTCACTGGCAGGTTTGTAGTCTTTATGGGATGACTCTGTCCTCACTGACAGGTTAGTAGTCTTTATGGGATGACTCTGTCCTCACTGACAGGTTAGTAGTCTTTATGGGATGACTCTGTCCTCACTGACAGGTTAGTAGTCTTTATGGGATGACTCTGTCCTCACTGGCAGGTTAGTAGTCTTTATGGGATGACTCTGTTCTCACTGGCAGGTTAGTAGTCTTTATGGGATGACTCTGTCCTCACTGGCAGGTTAGTAGTCTTTATGGGATTTCTCTGTCCTCACTGACAGGTTAGTAGTCTTTATGGGGATGACTCTGTCCTCACTGACAGGTTAGTAGTCTTTATGGAGATTACTAAGTCCTCACTGGCAGGTTAGTAGTCTTTATGGAGATAACTAAGTCCTCACTGGCAGGTTAGTAGTCTTTATGGAGATTACTAAGTCCTCACTGGCAGGTTAGTAGTCTTTATGGGATGACTCTGTTCTCACTGGCAGGTTAGTAGTCTTTATGGGATGACTCTGTCCTCACTGGCAGGTTAATAGTCTTTATGGGATGACTCTGTCCTCACTGGCAGGTTAGTAGTCTTTATGGGATTACTAAGTCCTCACTGGCAGGTTAGTAGTCTTTATGAGATGACTCTATCCTCACTGGCAGGTTAATAGTCTTTATGGGATGACTCTGTCCTCACTGGCAGGTTAGTAGTCTTTATGGGATTACTAAGTCCTCACTGGCAGGTTAGTAGTCTTTATGGGATGACTCTGTCCTCACTGGCAGGTTTGTAGTCTTTATGGGATGACTCTGTCCTCACTGACAGGTTAGTAGTCTTTATGGGATTTCTCTGTCCTCACTGACAGGTTAGTAGTCTTTATGGGGATGACTCTGTCCTCACTGACAGGTTAGTAGTCTTTATGGGATGACTCTGTCCTCACTGACAGGTTAGTAGTCTTTATGGGATGATTCTGTGCTCACTGGCATGTTAGTAGTCTTTATGGGATGACTCTGTCCTTCATGGTAGGTTAGTAGTCTTTATGGGATGACTCTGTCCTTCATGGTAGGTTAGTAGTCTTTATGGGATGACTCTGTCCTCACTGGCAGGTTAGTAGTCTTTATGGGATGAATGTCCTCACTGACAGGTTAGTAGTCTTTATGGGATGACTATGTCCTCACTGACAGGTTAGTAGTCTTTATGGGATGACTCTGTCCTCACTGACAGGTTAGTAGTCTTTTTGGAGATGTCTAAATCCTGACTGACAGTTTAGTAGTCTTTATGGGGATTACTAAATCCTCACTGACAGGTTAGTAGTCTTTATGGGATGACTCTGTCCTCACTGACAGGTTAGTAGTCTTTATGGGATGACTCTGTCCTCACTGGCAGGTTTGTAGTCTTTATGGGATGACTCTGTCCTCACTGACAGGTTAGTAGTCTTTATGGGATTTCTCTGTCCTCACTGACAGGTTAGTAGTCTTTATGGGGATGACTCTGTCCTCACTGACAGGTTAGTAGTCTTTATGGGATTTCTCTGTCCTCACTGACAGGTTAGTAGTCTTTATGGGGATGACTCTGTCCTCACTGACAGGTTAGTAGTCTTTATGGAGATTACTAAGTCCTCACTGGCAGGTTAGTAGTCTTTATGGAGATAACTAAGTCCTCACTGGCAGGTTAGTAGTCTTTATGGAGATTACTAAGTCCTCACTGGCAGGTTAGTAGTCTTTATGGGATGACTCTGTTCTCACTGGCAGGTTAGTAGTCTTTATGGGATGACTCTGTCCTCACTGGCAGGTTAATAGTCTTTATGGGATGACTCTGTCCTCACTGGCAGGTTAGTAGTCTTTATGGGATTACTAAGTCCTCACTGGCAGGTTAGTAGTCTTTATGGGATGACTCTATCCTCACTGGCAGGTTAATAGTCTTTATGGGATGACTCTGTCCTCACTGGCAGGTTAGTAGTCTTTATGGGATTACTAAGTCCTCACTGGCAGGTTAGTAGTCTTTATGGGATGACTCTGTCCTCACTGGCAGGTTTGTAGTCTTTATGGGATGACTCTGTCCTCACTGACAGGTTAGTAGTCTTTATGGGATTTCTCTGTCCTCACTGACAGGTTAGTAGTCTTTATGGGGATGACTCTGTCCTCACTGACAGGTTAGTAGTCTTTATGGAGATTACTAAGTCCTCACTGGCAGGTTAGTAGTCTTTATGGAGATAACTAAGTCCTCACTGGCAGGTTAGTAGTCTTTATGGAGATTACTAAGTCCTCACTGGCAGGTTAGTAGTCTTTATGGGATGACTCTGTTCTCACTGGCAGGTTAGTAGTCTTTATGGGATGACTCTGTCCTCACTGGCAGGTTAATAGTCTTTATGGGATGACTCTGTCCTCACTGGCAGGTTAGTAGTCTTTATGGGATTACTAAGTCCTCACTGGCAGGTTAGTAGTCTTTATGGGATGACTCTATCCTCACTGACAGGTTAGTAGTCTTTATGGGATGACTCTGTCCTCACTGGCAGGTTAGTAGTCTTTATGGGATGATTGTCCTCACTGACAGGTTAGTAGTCTTTATGGGATGACTCTGTCCTCACTGGCAGGTTAGTAGTCTTTATGGGATGACTCTGTCCTCACTGGCAGGTTAGTAGTCTTTATTGGATGACTCTGTCCTCACTGGCAGGTTAGTAGTCTTTTTAGGGATTACTAAGTCCTCACTGGCAGGTTAGTAGTCTTTATGGGATGACTCTGTCCTCACTGGCAGGTTAGTAGTCTTTATGGGATGACTCTGTCCTCACTGACAGGTTAGTAGTCTTTATGGGATGACTCTGTCCTCACTGGCAGGTTAGTAGTCTTTATGGGGATGACTAACTCCCCACTGACAGGCTAGTAGTCTTTATGGGATTACTCTGTCCTCAGTGGCAGGTTTGTAGTCTTTATGGTGATTACTAAGTCGTCACTGGCAGGTTAGTAGTCTTTATGGGATGACTCTGTCCTCACTGACAGGTTAGTAGTCTTTATGGGGATGACTCTGTCCTCACTGACAGGTTAGTAGTCTTTATGGAGATTACTAAGTCCTCACTGGCAGGTTAGTAGTCTTTATGGAGATCACTAAGTCCTCACTGGCAGGTTAGTAGTCTTTATGGGATGACTCTGTTCTCACTGGCAGGTTAGTAGTCTTTATGGGATGACTCTGTCCTCACTGGCAGGTTAATAGTCTTTATGGGATGACTCTGTCCTCACTGGCAGGTTAGTAGTCTTTATGGGATTACTAAGTCCTCACTGGCAGGTTAGTAGTCTTTATGGGATGACTCTATCCTCACTGGCAGGTTAATAGTCTTTATGGGATGACTCTGTCCTCACTGGCAGGTTAGTAGTCTTTATGGGATTACTAAGTCCTCACTGGCAGGTTAGTAGTCTTTATGGGATGACTCTGTCCTCACTGGCAGGTTTGTAGTCTTTATGGGATGACTCTGTCCTCACTGACAGGTTAGTAGTCTTTATGGGATTTCTCTGTCCTCACTGACAGGTTAGTAGTCTTTATGGGGATGACTCTGTCCTCACTGACAGGTTAGTAGTCTTTATGGGATGACTCTGTCCTCACTGACAGGTTAGTAGTCTTTATGGGATGATTCTGTGCTCACTGGCATGTTAGTAGTCTTTATGGGATGACTCTGTCCTTCATGGTAGGTTAGTAGTCTTTATGGGATGACTCTGTCCTTCATGGTAGGTTAGTAGTCTTTATGGGATGACTCTGTCCTCACTGGCAGGTTAGTAGTCTTTATGGGATGAATGTCCTCACTGACAGGTTAGTAGTCTTTATGGGATGACTATATCCTCACTGACAGGTTAGTAGTCTTTATGGGATGACTCTGTCCTCACTGACAGGTTAGTAGTCTTTTTGGAGATGTCTAAATCCTGACTGACAGTTTAGTAGTCTTTATGGGGATTACTAAATCCTCACTGACAGGTTAGTAGTCTTTATGGGATGACTCTGTCCTCACTGACAGGTTAGTAGTCTTTATGGGATGACTCTGTCCTCACTGGCAGGTTTGTAGTCTTTATGGGATGACTCTGTCCTCACTGACAGGTTAGTAGTCTTTATGGGATTTCTCTGTCCTCACTGACAGGTTAGTAGTCTTTATGGGGATGACTCTGTCCTCACTGACAGGTTAGTAGTCTTTATGGGATTTCTCTGTCCTCACTGTCTGGTTAGTAGTCTTTATGGGGATGACTCTGTCCTCACTGACAGGTTAGTAGTCTTTATGGAGATTACTAAGTCCTCACTGGCAGGTTAGTAGTCTTTATGGAGATAACTAAGTCCTCACTGGCAGGTTAGTAGTCTTTATGGAGATTACTAAGTCCTCACTGGCAGGTTAGTAGTCTTTATGGGATGACTCTGTTCTCACTGGCAGGTTAGTAGTCTTTATGGGATGACTCTGTCCTCACTGGCAGGTTAATAGTCTTTATGGGATGACTCTGTCCTCACTGGCAGGTTAGTAGTCTTTATGGGATTACTAAGTCCTCACTGGCAGGTTAGTAGTCTTTATGGGATGACTCTATCCTCACTGGCAGGTTAATAGTCTTTATGGGATGACTCTGTCCTCACTGGCAGGTTAGTAGTCTTTATGGGATTACTAAGTCCTCACTGGCAGGTTAGTAGTCTTTATGGGATGACTCTGTCCTCACTGGCAGGTTTGTAGTCTTTATGGGATGACTCTGTCCTCACTGACAGGTTAGTAGTCTTTATGGGATTTCTCTGTCCTCACTGACAGGTTAGTAGTCTTTATGGGGATGACTCTGTCCTCACTGACAGGTTAGTAGTCTTTATGGAGATTACTAAGTCCTCACTGGCAGGTTAGTAGTCTTTATGGAGATAACTAAGTCCTCACTGGCAGGTTAGTAGTCTTTATGGAGATTACTAAGTCCTCACTGGCAGGTTAGTAGTCTTTATGGGATGACTCTGTTCTCACTGGCAGGTTAGTAGTCTTTATGGGATGACTCTGTCCTCACTGGCAGGTTAATAGTCTTTATGGGATGACTCTGTCCTCACTGGCAGGTTAGTAGTCTTTATGGGATTACTAAGTCCTCACTGGCAGGTTAGTAGTCTTTATGGGATGATTGTCCTCACTGACAGGTTAGTAGTCTTTATGGGATGACTCTGTCCTCACTGGCAGGTTAGTAGTCTTTATGGGATGACTCTGTCCTCACTGGCAGGTTAGTAGTCTTTATTGGATGACTCTGTCCTCACTGGCAGGTTAGTAGTCTTTTTAGGGATTACTAAGTCCTCACTGGCAGGTTAGTAGTCTTTATGGGATGACTCTGTCCTCACTGGCAGGTTAGTAGTCTTTATGGGATGACTCTGTCCTCACTGGCAGGTTAGTAGTCTTTATTGGATGACTCTGTCCTCACTGGCAGGTTAGTAGTCTTTTTAGGGATTACTAAGTCCTCACTGGCAGGTTAGTAGTCTTTATGGGATGACTCTGTCCTCACTGGCAGGTTAGTAGTCTTTATGGGATGACTCTGTCCTCACTGACAGGTTAGTAGTCTTTATGGGATGACTCTGTCCTCACTGGCAGGTTAGTAGTCTTTATGGGGATGACTAACTCCCCACTGACAGGCTAGTAGTCTTTATGGGATTACTCTGTCCTCAGTGGCAGGTTTGTAGTCTTTATGGTGATTACTAAGTCGTCACTGGCAGGTTAGTAGTCTTTATGGGATGACTCTGTCCTCACTGACAGGTTAGTAGTCTTTATGGGATGACTCTGTCCTCACTGGCAGGTTAGTAGTCTTTATGGGATGACTCTGTCCTCACTGGCAGGTTAGTAGTCTTTATGGAATGACTCTGTCCTCACTGGCAGGTTAGTAGTCTTTATGGGATGACCATGTCCTCACTGGCAGGTTAGTGGTCTTTATGGGGATTACTAAGTCCTCACTGGCAGGTTAGTAGTCTTTATGGGATGACCATGTCCTCACTGTCAGGTTAGTAGTCTTTATGGGATGACTATGATTTATAGCATCACACAGCACAGAAACGCATCACACAGAAATGTGGTTGAAGAAAACACTTCCTGACTTCAGTAGACTACTACTGGTTAGTCATCCATGATTGTTCCATTTGGTAAGCACTAGCAGAACTTGACGTTGTTCCTGTCTCCTCTGTTTCTCCAGGTTTACAGTGGGGAACCCCTCCATGCGGCGGCCGCCCCCACTCAGCCCCCGGGACCCCTCCAGTGACCTGTACGACTCGTGTGTAGACAACTGGGTGGACCCCCAGATCTATGTTATCTTTAACGACGACCAGAGCTACCCCTACTTTATCATCCAGTACGAAGAGGTTCCCAGTACCGTGGCTATCTGACACGAGAACAGACCGAACTAAACCTAGTACTGTGGCTGAGAACAGACAAGTCCGAACCAAACCTAGTACTGTGGCTGAGAACAGACCAGACCGAACCAAACCTAGTACTGTGGCTGAGAACGGACCGAACCAAACCTAGTACTGTAGCTGAGAACAGACCAGACCGAACCAAACCTAGTACTGTGGCTGAGAACAGACCAGACCGAACTAAACCTAGGACTGTGGCTGAGACCAGACCGAACCAAACCTAGTACTGTGGCTGAGAACAGACCAGACCGAACCAAACCTAGTACTGTGGCTGAGAACAGACCGAACCAAACCTAGTACTGTGGCTGAGAACAGACCAGACCGAACTAAACCTAGGACTGTGGCTGAGAACAGACCAGACCGAACTAAACCTAGGACTGTGGCTGAGACCAGACCGAACCAAACCTAGTACTGTGGCTGAGAACAGACCAGACCGAACTAAACCCAGTACTGTGGCTGAGAACAGACCAGACCGAACCAAACCCAGTACTGTGGCTGAGAACAGACCAGACCGAACTAAACCCAGGACTGTGGCTGAGAATAGACCAGACCGAACCAAACCTAGTACTGTGGCTGAGAACAGACCAGACCGAACTAAACCCAGGACTGTGGCTGAGAACAGACCAGACCGAACCAAACCTAGTACTGTGGCTGAGAACAGACCAGACCGAACCAAACCTAGTACTGTGGCTGAGAACAGACCAGACCGAACCAAACCTAGTACTGTGGCTGAGAACAGACCAGACCGAACTAAACCTAGTACTGTGGCTGAGAACAGACCACACCGAACTAAACCTAGGACTGTGGCTGAGACCAGACCGAACCAAACCTAGTACTGTGGCTGAGAACAGACCAGACCGAACTAAACCCAGTACTGTGGCTGAGAACAGACCAGACCGAACCAAACCTAGTACTGTGGCTGAGAACAGACCAGACCGAACTAAACCCAGTACTGTGGCTGAGAACAGACCAGACCGAACCAAACCTAGTACTGTGGCTGAGAACAGACCAGACCGAACTAAGCCCAGGACTGTGGCTGAGAACAGACCAGACCGAACCAAACCAGAGCTACCTCATACTGCATCATCAGTATGAAGAGTTAACCAGTACTGTCAACATCTGAGACCTATTGGTTCCTCCCTACACCCGTCATCCACAGCAGCTTCCGTCTGTATGCTGTTGGTGAAGCCCTTAAACTGGACAGTAGATTGCGTTTCATTTGTACACAATGCTGTGTGAATAGACATTAGCGTCTGCCATTTTGGGTCTGAACAGTTTAATTTGGACACAATGCTGTGAGAATAGACATTAGCGTCTGCCATTTTGGGTCTGAACAGTGGACAGTTTAATTTGGACCCGATGCTGTGTGAATGGATAATTGCCTTGACGTCTGCCATTTTGGATCCCCATCAGGACTGAACAGTGGACAGAGTCACTGAGACTCAGTGCTGGAGTGACCGCATAACGTTTCTGTTTATAACATGACCCCCATCTCTCTCTCTCTCTCTCTCTCTCTCTCTCTCTCTCCCTAAGACCTCTTTCTCTCAGAGGGCAGACATATTTGGTGAGATAAGCTGTACGTACGTTCCTCTTGTTTATATTTGAACTGTGTGCCTTTTGTTCATAAAAATGTTTATTTATGTTAGTTAAATGTAACATTGAGTAAATAAATAATCTAAAAGAGAAAATCATAGCCCTGTCCAGGCTGATTTTATTGCCAAGTTTTATATTTCATTGGCAGTTGAGTACACTCTTTCTCCAGCCTCAGCAAACACTGGTCCTGTTTTATGGTCCTACTGTAAGTAGCCAATATGCAGCCAAGACAGAAAGTTAAATGCAGTCAGAGACTAAAGTAGCGCTGACGCGCTCAGCTACCCCCTCAAGATGCTGAGCCTGTCTGGCAGGGTTGGTCCAACAAAGACAGAGCCCCCTGATGGGTGAGCATAATACACAAGGAATTTCTCCAAGCTGCTAATGAGAACCTTGACGACCTTGTACCTAGCCGGTGGGGATTCTGGTGGGGTGCCCCCAACCAGGCAGTGGCAGTGCTGGCAACACTAGCTGCAGTAACCCATGGTGAGGGGGTCACACGCTGACAATCAGAGAGGGGGCAAATTATTGTGGCCCTGGTGGCACAAAATAAAAGGTCTGAATGCACAGAGATTCTTGGGGAAATGGCCACAACAGCATGTGTGTGTTTCAGGGTAGGGGGGTGTATCTGAGAACCATCAGCAAGGACTTGACATTGGTTAATCAAATCTTCCATTCTTGGTCAATGTTGCATGGCCTTCTCAAACAGCTACAACTGTATATGCATTCACACATCAAGTCTTCTCTTGAGTTGGGCTCAGGGATAGAACAACTGTTGAACATCTGAGCTTGTGGTTGTTTGTGGTGGAGAGAGGGGTCGAGTGTGTAACGGTGTGTGTGTGTGTGTGTGTGTGTGTGTGTGTGTGTGTGTGTGTGTGTGTGTGTGTGTGTGTGTGTGTGTGTGTGTGTGTGTGTGTGTGTGTGTGTGTGTGTGTGTGTGTGTGTGTGTGTGTGTGTGTGTGTGTGTGTGTGTGTGTGTGTGTGTGTGTGTGTGTGTGCGTGCGTGTGTGTGTGTGTGTGTGTATCCCACATCTGTTGCTATGGGGTAATTCAAGGGTTTTTCTTTATTTTTACTATTTTCTACATTGTAGAATAATAGTGAAGACATCAAAACTATGAAATAACACATATGGAATCATGTAGTAACCAAAAAGGGTTAAACAAATCAAAATATATTCTATATGTGAGATTCTTCAAAGTAGCCACCCTTTGCCTTGATGACAGCTTTGCACAGTCTTGAACAAATAAAGAAAAACCCTGGAAGGAGTAGGTGTGTCTAAACTTTTGAATGGTCCTGTATATTTGTTTTATAAATAACTGTATATGGTACAATCGACGTAAGTGGTTTGAAAATGATTTTGGCAGATAATCTGCTTCTGTTCTGGGGGTGGCATTCTGTGCTCTTTTTAAAGGACCCATTTTTGTATTTTATTTATTTCACCTTTATTTTTTCCAGGTAGGCCAGTTGAGAACAAGTTGTCATTTACAACTGCGACCTGGCCAAGATAAAGCAAAGCAGTGTGACAAAAACAACACTACAGAGTTAACACAGTCAACAGTCAATAACACGATAGAAAAATCTATGTACAGTTCGTGCAAATATAGTAAGATCTACCAATCTATCAAAGGTCCTATGATACAGTGGTGTTCTGCCATTCACTGGGACATATTTACCTGGCTAAAAGAGAAAGAATCTAATATCTATTGGTTACAGGAAACCCATTCAACAATAGACTAAGTTGTGTGGAGAAAGGACGGTGGGGGTAGATGGATTCTGTAACGGCTGTCGTCTTCCTCCTCGTTTGAGGAGGAGAAGTTAGAAGGATCAGAGGACCAATGCGCAGCGTGGTAAGTGTCTATCACGTTTATTATCAAACATAGACTGAACACTAAGAAATACAAAATAATAAAGGTGAACATAAATGAAACCGAAACAGTTCTATCTGGTGCAAACACACGAAGACTGAAGACAACCACAAAACAAAGGAACTAAGGTCAGAACTTGACAGATTCTTTTAAATATGTTATTGGAGCATAAACTGATTTGGCCCATTCATCTATAATGTCCAAATAATTATAATCCATGCCTCTTTGGAAAAAAAAATATTTATATATATATATATGTATAATTGATCAAACCAACAAGCAAGACTCTATTATTATGGTGGGAGATTATAATACGGTTTTAAATATCTCTATGGACCGTAAAGGAAGGAGGAATTTTTTTGCAAATGTATAGATTTTTTTTTGCAAATGTATAGAAAACAAACAGAAACCTTATTTATATATAAGTATTCAAACCCTTTGCTATGAGAGTCGAAATTGAGCTCAGGTGCATCCTGTTTCCATTGATCATCCTTGAGATGTTTCTACAACTTGAATGTCCACTTGTGGTAAATTAAATTGTTTGGGAATGTTTTGAAAAGGCACACACCTGTCTATATAAGGTCCCGCAGTTGACAGTGCATGTCAGAGCAAAAATCAAAACATGAAGTCGAAGGAATTATCCGTAGAGACAGGATTGTGTCGAGGCACAGATCTGGGGAAGGATACCAAAAAAATGTCTGCTGCATTGAAGGTCCCCAAGAACACAATGGCCTCCATCATTCTTAAATGAAAGAATTTTGGAACCACCAAGACTCTTCCTAGAGCTGGCTGCCTGGCCAAACTGAGCAATCAGAGAATCTGAGCAATCGGAGGAGAAGGGCCTTGGTCAGGGAGGTGACCAAGAACCTGATGGTCACTCTGACAGAGATCCAGAGTTCCTCTGTGGAGATGGGAGAACCTTCCAGAAGGACAACCATCTCTGCAGCCCTCCACCAATCAGGCCTTTATGGTAGAGTGACCAGATGGAAGCCACTGCTCAGTAAAAGGCACATGACAACCCACTTGGAGTTTACCAAAAGGCACCTAAAGGACACTCAGACTATGAGAAACAAGATTCTCTGGTCTGATGAAACCAAGATTTAACTGACGTTGCCCTTTTTGGACACCGCGAGCACCATCCCACTACCTCGGCACCATCTCTCTCTGTCTCCTACAACCAGGCTGCTGTGGTCAGAGAGGTTGTAAATTCCTAGGGAAGATCCTGCCTCATGGCCAGACAGTATAGAGAGAGAGTGAGTGTCATAGAGAGAACAAAGGAATATCTTCCACCTCACAGAACTGGAGAAACGAACAATATTTATGTTCTGGAGAAGGTATAAAAGATCGGTGAAGAATCCAGCTACGAACTGGTCCGTTTGGTTCAATTTTGTGAAACTCATGGGAGACAATATGGTCACATTACCATAACCCTGTTTATACAATAGCCTCAGATATGAGGCTTACATTTAATTGTTGTTTAAGATGAATGAGTGAGGATGATACTGTTTGTGAAATTGTGTAATGTGATTTTGGACTGTTTAATGAAGGAAACTCCAATTCCCTTTGGAGTTTAACTAAATCAGAGGACCGCCCATGAGTACAGTTATGGTCTGGGCGTCCTGGGACAAGCCCTTTTCTGCTCTTCCGAATAAAACCCCCACCTGGGTTTTCTATCACCAGACCAGCTTACCTCGATAACGAGAGGGCCAAGGTTTGAGAGAAGACCGAGCTTACCTCAATTACGAGATGGCTAAAGGTTGCAGACCAGCTTACCTCGATAACGAGAAAGCCAAGGTTTGAGACCAGACTGCTGAACTTTTAACCATCCCACGTGGTTAAACTCTTAGACTATCGATACCGACAGAATAAGAGCAAGTCTTTGATATTAATTACTAGTCTGCAGCTAGGAATTCGGTATCATTGAACGCGAAGACCGACAACCGCCGAAACATCTATTCTATAACGACATTAATGAATGTCACTCTGAACTATCCATTCTAACCACGACAGAGAGAGAGAGGGCGGACAGACTCTCCAACCGACGACACACTGAGCGTAAATATATATATATTGATTGCAATTGTTGCCGAATGAGTGAGCGTTCATGTGCAAAGGATTAGCATTTAATTTCTTATAATTATCACTCTGTCTAACAAGCGCCATGCCGGTTTAGCCCACTAGGGCACATCCCCCTATCATTTCTTTGAAAACATCTAATTTGTTTGTTTGTGTGATGCATTTCTGTGAATTACTTAGTTAGTAAATAAATCATTTTAAGACAATTGATGTATGGATGACTCATAGTAAAGGCTGGGTTTGTGCAGATAACCAACAATTTACGACGTTTGGAATGAGACTAACGTGAGGTAAATAATAATTCATTAATCAGAAGACTAAGTGATAAGATATTAAAATATCTGAAAGTTATATTAGGAAAATTATAACTTTGTAATCTGAATATTTTCCTTGGTGCCCCGACTTCCTAGTTAATTACAGTTACATGATTAAGTATTTTAATCATGTAATAATAATTACAGAGAATTTTTGATAACGATAAGTCTTCAGTTTTAATGATGCCAAAGACACGACAATGCCTAGCTTCACGTCTGGAGGAAACCTGGCACCGCTCATCACCTGGCCAATACCATCCCCAAGGTGAAGCATGGTGGTGGCAGCATCATGCTATGTTTTTCAGCGGCAGGGACTGGGAGACGAGCCAGGATCGAGGGAAAGATGAAAGTACAGAGAGATCCTTGATGAAAATCTGCTCCAGAGCGCTCAGGACCTCAGACTGGGTCTAAGGAAATGATGCAGACAATTACATTGATCGAAGCCACAATCTATCTGCAATATTAAAGCTGATCTCCCCCCTAAATTAAAAAAATAAAGAGTATAATGGTATTTGCTATTAGTGATAATGTCAGAGAAGATAGTGTTTGGAGGAGACATTTCCTTGGTGGCCGGTAAACCGTGCCAATATATCCTCCAAACACAGGATTTGAGGGCATTGTCACTTTTATACAACAGGTTATCAACATATTCAAATAATGATTGACAGACTTTCACTAGAAATATTTATTTTGATTAATTTGTTCATACTATTTTGTCCTTAGACCACTAGATAAAGTCCCGACACAAATCTAGGGTTTCTTCCCAAGCCAGCCGGCTGGTCGTTCATTCTATCGTTTCGGTTGCTAGAGACGCGACATAGTCGTGTTCTATATCTATGTACCCAGTCGTGTTTTATATCTATGTACCCAGTCGTGTTCTATATCTATGTACCCAGTCGTGTTCTATATCTATGTACCCAGTCGTGTTCTATATCTATGTACCCAGTCGTGTTCTATATCTATGTACCCAGTCATGTTCTATATCTATGTACCCAGTCGTGTTCTATATCTATGTGCCCAGTCGTGTTCTATATCTATGTACCCAGTCGTGTTCTATATCTATGTACCCAGTCGTGTTCTATATCTATGTACCCAGTCGTGTTCTATATCTATGTACCCAGTCGTGTTCTATATCTATGTACCCAGTCGTGTTCTATATCTATGCACCCAGTCGTGTTCTATATCTATGCACCCAGTCGTGTTCTATATCTATGTACCCAGTCGTGTTCTATATCTATGTACCCAGTCGTGTTCTATATCTATGTACCCAGTCGTGTTCTATATCTATGTACCCAGTCGTTGGTTCTAAATGTTCCGTTGCCATGCTGGCTGGCAACATTCTTATCGTTCGCTTGCTAGCTAGCCAACTAAAGCTAACACAGTCACGTCAAACAGTGCAGCCAGAATAACAGCAAAGTAGCGGTTTAGTGACATGTATTTGGACACATCCATAACAATTGAAATGTGCTCTCTCATCAGGACACTGTTCAGAGGAGCTAGCCAACTACACAGCTAACGCAATCACTTGAAACTGAAGCTGGAAAGATGGCACACTAGGTGTATTTTCTTTCTTTTGACTTTCTTTTTTGACATGTTAATCCTCAATTGGACAGTAGAGACTGAATTTCAATATTGAAACGATGTTGAAAAGGTCAGAGAGACGGACAGGAAGGTCTATACACATCTCTGCTGTAGAAAAGGTCAGAGAGACGGACAGGAAGGTTTATACAAATCTCTGCTGATGTAAGCAAATCCTAGTCTAAAAAAATGGAAGATAACGTTACAAATAAAAAAAATCCTTTTTTACAATGGAAATCAGGTTTATAAATTGCCTGGCTGGGTTGATGAGACCGTGGATTGCTCAGTGAGATGGAACAGTAAATAAGCGTTTCAACATCATAGCCTTGTGGAATAGACACTGGCTGGAAAGCGGTTTTAACAAATCAGCATCCAGGATAAGACCCACCCGTTGTATAAAATAATATAATGCTGCGTGATATTTGATACATTATAGCAGAAAACCATGGTCATGGTTTCATGTGTCTGTCTGATCACCCTGTTCTTATTTGAAGCATGTGGAGGCAAACGAGAAGTAAATAATTTCCCTACCCATCCAGTCCAATCCTTACTCCCAACACAAACCCTTTCTTCTCTCACTTCCCTGTCCCCTCTCTCTTTCCCTCCTCTTTCACCTTTCTCCCCCATTCCCCAGAGTGCCTGAGTTCTGAGGTTAATGGAGTCCAGAACTCCAGAGAGAGGCCTGGCAGAGGAAGCAGCCTTCCCCAGCCTGGAGACAGCGTGCTGGGGTAACAACAGCAGGCCTCTTCCCCTGTCCTGGATCCCCTCCAACCAAGCTCCTCGGCCAACCTTCCCTCTGCTTGATTTATTTATGAAGTTTATTTGAACAATGTACAACAAAAACATAAGTCTCAGAAATTAGAAGTGACGTGTTGCACCAGATTTATCTAACAACTAACTCATTTATATCTGCATTCCCTCTCTATTTATCTTCCTTTCTCTTGTTGTTTACATAAAGGTCTATTTTTCACATTATGTCCCACCCTCTTTGTTTTCTTTACTGGCCTTGTTTTGCTATAGCATTCCCTATCTCTTATTCACTCTCCTGTATCCTCTCCCTCCCTCTCCGTCTCTCTCTCTCCGTCTCCGTCTCTCTGTCTCTCTCTCCTCGGTCTCTCTCTCTCCGTCGCTGTCTCTTTCCGTCTGTCCCTCGCTCTGTCTCTCTGTCCCTCCCTCTCCGTCTCTCTCTTTCCTTCTCTCTCTCCCCGTATCTCTCTCTCCGTCACTCTGTCTCTCTCCTCTGTCTCTCTCTCTCTGTTTCTCTACCTCGCTCTCTCTCTGTCTCTCTCTCCCTCCCTCTCTCTCTGTTTCTCTCCCTCGCTCTGTCTCTCTGTCTTTCCCTCCATCTCCGTCTCTCTTTCCTTCTCTCTCTCCGTCTCTCTCTCTCTCTCTCTGTCTCTCCTCTGTCTCAGGTCACTGTGTCGTGTAAGTCTGTCATGCTAAGCTCTGCTCTTCAGGCTGGAAAGGGGGAGGAGAAAGAGAAAGAAACTAAGGGAGGAGTTATTTTCTCTCCCTCTTAGTGCCTGTCTGCTCTCCTCGTGTGTATGCAAGAATGTGCAGGTTGCCTTCTTTTCTCTTCACCCCTCCTCCCCTCCTCCCCCTCTCTTCTTTTCTCTCCTCCCCCTCTTTCTCTGCTCAATCCCTTTTTCTCTCCTCCTTCTACCTTCCTATTCTCCTCCCATCTCTCCTCCTCCTCCTTCTGCCTTCCTATTCTCCCTCCCATCTCTCCTACTCCTTCTTCTTCCTTCATATTCTCCCTCCCATCTCTCCTCCTTCTGCCTTCCTATTCTCCTCCCCCTCTCTCCTCCTTCTACCTTCCTATTCTCCTCCCCTTCTCTCATCCTTCTACCTTCCTATTCTCCTCCCCTTCTCTCCTCCTTCTACCTTCCTATTCTCCTCCCCCTCTCTCCTCCTCCTTCTACCTTCCTATTCTCCCTCCAATCTATCCTCCTTCTTCTGCCTTCCTATTCTCCCTCCCAACTCTCCTCCTCCTTCTACCTTCCTATTCTCCTCCCCCTCTCTCCTCCTTCTACCTTCCTATTCTCCCTCCCAACTCTCCTCCTCCTTCTACCTTCCTATTCTCCTCCCCCTTCTCTCCTCCTTCTAATACCTTCCTATTCTCCTCCCCCTCTCTCCTCCTTCTACCTTCCTATTCTCCCTCCCCCTCTCTCCTCCTCCTTCTACCTTCCTATTCTCCCTCCCCCTCTCTCCTGCTCCTTCTACCTTCCTATTCTCCTCCCATCTCTCCTCCTTCTGCCTTCCTATTCTCCTCCCCCTCTCTCCTCCTTCTACCTTCCTATTCTCCTCCCCTTCTCTCATCCTTCTACCTTCCTATTCTCCTCCCCTTCTCTCCTCCTTCTACCTTCCTATTCTCCTCCCCCTCTCTCCTGCCTTCCTATTCTCCCTCCCAACTCTCCTCCTCCTTCTACCTTCCTATTCTCCTCCCCCTCTCTCCTCCTTCTACCTTCCTATTCTCCCTCCCAACTCTCCTCCTCCTTCTACCTTCCTATTCTCCTCCCCCTTCTCTCCTCCTTCTTCTACCTTCCTATTCTCCTCCCCCTCTCTCCTCCTTCTACCTTCCTATTCTCCCTCCCCCTCTCTCCTCCTCCTTCTACCTTCCTATTCTCCTCCCATCTCTCCTCCTTCTACCTTCCTATTCTCCTCCCCCTCTCTCCTCCTACTACCTTCCTATTCTCCTCCCATCTCTCCTCCTTCTGCCTTCCTATTCTCCTCCCACTCTCTCCTCCTTCTACCTTCCTATTCTCCTCCCCTTCTCTCATCCTTCTACCTTCCTATTCTCCTCCCCTTCTCTCCTCCTTCTACCTTCCTATTCTCCTCCCCCTCTCTCCTCCTCCTTCTACCTTCCTATTCTCCCTCCCAACTCTCCTCCTCCTTCTACCTTCCTATTCTCCCTCCCCCTCTCTCCTCCTCCTTCTAACTTCCTATTCTCCCTCCCCTCTCTCTTCCTCCTTCTACCTTCCTATTCTCCCTCCCCCTCTCTCCTCCTCCTTCTACCTTCCTATTCTCCTCCCATCTCTCCTCCTTCTGCCTTCCTATTCTCCTCCCCCTCTCTCCTCCTTCTACCTTCCTAATCTCCTCCCCTTTTCTCATCCTTCTACCTTCCTATTCTCCTCCCCTTCTCTCCTCCTTCTACCTTCCTATTCTCCTCCCCCTCTCTCCTCCTCCTTCTACCTTCCTATTCTCCCTCCCATCTCTCCTCCTTCTTCTGCCTTCCTATTCTCCCTCCCAACTCTCCTCCTCCTTCTACCTTCCTATTCTCCTCCCCCTCTCTCCTCCTTCTACCTTCCTATTCTCCCTCCCAACTCTCCTCCTCCTTCTACCTTCCTATTCTCCTCCCCCTTCTCTCCTCCTTCTTCTACCTTCCTATTCTCCTCCCCCTCTCTCCTCCTTCTACCTTCCTATTCTCCCTCCCCCTCTCTCCTCCTCCTTCTACCTTCCTATTCTCCCTCCCTCCCCCTCTCTCCTGCTCCTTCTACCTTCCTATTCTCCTCCCATCTCTCCTCCTTCTGCCTTCCTATTCTCCTCCCCCTCTCTCCTCCTTCTACCTTCCTATTCTCCTCCCCTTCTCTCATCCTTCTACCTTCCTGTTCTCCTCCCCCTCTCTCCTCCTTCTACCTTCCTATTCTCCTCCCCCTCTCTCCTCCTCCTTCTACCTTCCTATTCTCCCTCCCAACTCTCCTCCTCCTTCTACCTTCCTATTCTCCCTCCCAACTCTCCTCCTCCTTCTACCTTCCTATTCTCCTCCCCCTTCTCTCATCCTTCTACCTTCCTATTCTCCTCCCCCTCTCTCCTCCTTCTACCTTCCTATTCTCCCTCCCCCTCTCTCCTCCTTCTTCTACCTTCCTATTCTCCCTCCCCCTCTCTCCTCCTCCTTCTACCTTCCTATTCTCCTCCCATCTCTCCTCCTTCTACCTTCCTATTCTCCTCCCCCTCTCTCCTCCTACTACCTTCCTATTCTCCTCCCCGTCTCTCATCCTTCTACCTTCCTATTCTCCTCCCCTTCTCTCCTCCTTATACCTTCCTATTCTCCTCCCCCTCTCTCCTCCTCCTTCTACCTTCCTATTCTCCCTCCCATCTCTCCTCCTTCTTCTGCCTTCCTATTCTCCCTCCCAACTCTCCTCCTCCTTCTACCATCCTATTCTCCTCCCCCTCTCTCCTCCTTCTACCTTCCTATTCTCCCTCCCAACTCTCCTCCTCCTTCTACCTTCCTATTCTCCTCCCCCTATCTCCTCCTTCTTCTACCTTCATATTCTCCTCCCCCTCTCTCCTCCTTCTACCTTCCTATTCTCCCTCCCCCTCTCTCCTCCTCCTTCTACCTTCCTATTCTCCCTCCCCCTCTCTCCTCCTCCTTCTACCTTCCTATTCTCCCTCCCCCTCTCTCCTCCTCTTTCTACCTTCCTATTCTCCTCCCCTTCTCTCATCCTTCTACCTTCCTATTCTCCTCCCCTTCTCTCCTCCTTCTACCTTCCTATTCTCCCTCCCATCTCTCCTCCTTCTTCTGCCTTCCTATTCTCCCTCCCAACTCTCCTCCTCCTTCTACCTTCCTATTCTCCTCCCCCTCTCTCCTCCTTCTACCTTCCTATTCTCCCTCCCAACTCTCCTCCTCCTTCTACCTTCCTATTCTCCTCCCCCTATCTCCTCCTTCTTCTACCTTCCTATTCTCCTCCCCCTCTTTCCTCCTTCTACCTTCCTATTCTCCCTCCCATCTCTCCTCCTCCTTCTACCTTCCTATTCTCCTCCCCCTTCTCTCCTCCTTCTACCTTCCTATTCTCCTCCCATCTCTCCTCCTTCTACCTTCCTATTCTCCTCCCCCTCTCTCCTCCTTCTACCTTCCTATTCTCCTCCCCCTCTCTCCTCCTTCTACCTTCCTATTCTCCTCCCCCCTCTCTCCTCCTTCTACCCTCCTATTCTCCTCCCCCTCTCTCCTCCTTCTACCTTCCTATTCTCCTCCCCCTCTCTCCTCCTTCTACCTTCCTATTCTCCCTCCCATCTCTCCTCCTCCTTCTACCTTCCTATTCTCCTCCCCCTCTCTCCTCCTTCTACCTTCCTATTCTCCTCCCCCTCTCTCCTCCTTCTACCTTCCTATTCTCCTCCCCCTCTCTCCTCCTTCTACCTTCCTATTCTCCCTCCCCCTCTCTCCTCCTTCTACCTTCCTATTCTCCTCCCCATCTCTCCTCCTTCTACCTTCCTATTCTCCTCCCCATCTCTCCTCCTTCTACCTTCCTATTCTCCTCCCCCTCTCTCCTCTTCCTTCTGCCTTCCTATTCTCCTCCCCCTCTCTCCTCCTTCTACCTTCCTATTCTCCCTCACTCCCCTCCTTACTTTCCTTTTCTTAAATTCTCCACACCCTTCTGTCTATTCCTCTCTCTCTTCCCCCCTCCCTCTCTCTGCTGTGGAAGTCATGCGGCGGACACAGGCAGGTTTGTTTGCTTGACTGCCCTCCAGGAATGATAGCTGGGACACATAAACACTCCTTTATAAGCCCACAGGCTGCTGGAGCGACTGCAGAGAGGATGAGAAGGAGGAGAAGGGAGAGAACAAGATTAAATGAGAGGAGCGATGAGGAGAAATCGAGAGGTGGATTATGACAACGGAGGCTAAAGGATCGAGGCCTGCTGAAGTGTGATACTGTACTAAACGTTGATGACTTATTGATCCATACAGACTGGTTTAAAACTCGCTGGATCGTGGATCATTTAAGAAGCCTGTCCTGCGTCCACCTCTCTCTCTCTCTCTCTCTCTCTCTCTCTCTCTCTCTCTCTCTCTCAGGCAAACTAAACACTATGCAGGCAACACTAGAGATATTAACCCACACACTGGTTTGCAGACAGTTATGTGAGACCGCTGTATATCTCAGGGTTCAGTTGGGGCTCAGCTAACGTTACACACACTAATTCGATTCAGTGAATAATTCAATGTTTCGTTGTTGCTCCAATGAATGGCGTACTTCACCGCTTCTCTCTGTCTCACAAACACACATTATTTCATACTACTTGTGTACACACATACAACCATTACAGTGCCTTGCAAAAGTATTCATCCTCCTTGGAGTTCTTCCCATTTTGTTGCATTACAACCTGTAATTAAAATGTATTTTTTATTTGGATTTCATGTAATGGACAAAAGAGTCCAAATGGGTGAAGTGAAATGAAAAAAATAATTTGCTTCAAAAAATGTAAATAAAAAATAAAACAGAAAAGTGGTGCGTGAATATGTATTCACCCCCTTTGCTATGAAGCACCTAAATAAGATCTGGTGCAACCAATTACCTTCAGACGTCACACAATAAAGTCCACCTGTGTGCAATCTAAGTGTCACGTGATCTGTCACATGATCTCAGTATATATACACCTGTTCTGACAGGCCCCAGTCTGCAACACCACCAAGCAAGCGGCCGATGAAGACCAAGGAGCTCTCCAAACAGGTCAGGGGCAAAGTTGTGGAGAGGTATAGATCAGGGTTGGGTTATAAAAAAATATCAGAATCTTTGAACGTCCCACGGAGAACCATTAAATCCGTTATTAAAAAATGGAAAGAATATGGCACCACAATAAACCTGCCAAGAGATGGACGCCCACCAAAACTCACAGACCAGGCAAGGAGGGCATTAATCAGAGAGGCAACAAAGAGACCAAAGATAACCCTGAAGGAGCTGCAAAGCTCCAGAGCGAAGATTGGAGTATTTATCCATAGGACCACCTTAAGCCGTACACTCCACAGAGCTAGATTTACGGAAGACTGTCCAGAAAAAAAGCCCTTGCTTAACTTCTTATGGCTGCAGGGGCAGTATTGAGTAGCTTGGATGAAAGGTACACAGAGGTGCCCATAGTAAACAGCCTGCTCCTCAGTCCCAGTTGCTAATATATGCATATTATTATTCATATTGGATACAAAACATTCTGAAGTTTCTAAAACTGTTTGAATTATGTCTGTGAGTATAACAGAACGCATATGGCAGGCAAAAACCTGAGAAAAAATCCAAACAGGAAGAGGAAATTCTGAGGTTGGTCGATTTTCAACAGCCCCTACAGAACACACAGTGGAATATGGATGAGTTTTCACTTCCTACGGCTTCCACTAGATGTCAACAGTCTGTAGAACCTTGTCTGATGCCTCTACTGTGTAGTGGGGCCGAAGGAGACAGGAAATAGTCAGGTCTACCATGGCCTGGCCATGCTCTGACCATGCACATTCACATGAGAGGGAGCTCTGTTCCATCGCACATCTGAAGTCAATGTAATTCTCCGGTTGGATCGTTACTGAAGATGTATGTTAAAAACATTCTAAAGATTGATTCAATACATCGTTTGACATGTTTCTACTGACTGTTATGGAACTTTGGGACATTTCATCAGCTTTCAGTGAACGCGCTTTCTGACTTTGGATTTGTTTACCAAACACGCTAACAAAAATAGCTATTTGGACATAAATGATGAAGATTACCAAACAAAACAAACATTTCTTGTGGAAGTGGGAGTCCTGGGAGTGCATTTGGATGAAGATCAGCAGTGTGTGTGAAGATTTAAGTGAAGTGAAGTGAAGATTTAAAGTGAAGATTTATAATGCTTTTTATGAGTTTTGTTGACTGCACAATTTGGCGGGTAACTGTATGGCTTCCTTTTGTGGCTGAACGCTGTTCTCAGATTATTGAATATTGTGCTTTTGCCATTAAGCTTTTTGAAACCTGACACAGTGGTTGCATTAATAACAAGTGTATCTTTAATTCTTGTGTAACATGAAGTCCTATGAGTGTCATCTGATGAAGATCATCAAAGGTTAGTGATTCATTTTATCTCTATTTCTGCTTTTTGTGACTCCTGTCTTGTGACTCCTGTCTTAGGCTGGGAAAATGACTGTTTTTCTGTGATTTTGCGATGACCTAACATAATCGTTTGTGGTGCTTTCGCTGTAAAGCCTATTTGAAATTGGACACTTTGGTGGGATTAACAATAAGATTACCTTTAAAATGGTATAAGATACATGTATGTTTGAGGAATTTTAATTATGAGATTTCTGTTGTTTGAATTTGGCGCCCTGCACTTTCACTGGCTGTTGTCATATCATCCCGTTAATGAGATTGCAGCCATAAGACATTTTTAAAGAAAAGAATAAGCAAACATGTTTGGTGTTTGCCAAAAGAAATATGGGAGACTCCCCAAACATATGGAAGAAGGTACTCTGGTCAGATGAGACTAAAATTTAGCTTTTTGGCCATCAAGGGTGGCCATCAAGGGTTTGCCATCAAGGGTTTGCTATGTCTGTTGCAAACCCAACACCTCTCATCACCTCGAGAACACTATCCCCACAGTGAAGCATGGTGATTGCAGCATCATGCTGTGGGGATGTTTTTCACCGGCAGGGACTGGGAAACTGGAAACTGAAACCTTTTTCAGTCTTCCAGAGATTTGAGACTGGGACAGAGGTTCACCTTCCAGCAGGACAATGACCCTAAGCATACTGCTAAAGCAACACTCGAGTGGTTTAAGAGGAAACATTTAAATGTCTTGAAATGGCCTAGTCAACACCCAGACCTCAATCCAATTGAGAATCTGTTATATGACTTAAAGATTGCTGTACACCAGCAGAACCCATCCAACTTGAAGGGGCTGGAGCAGTATTACCTTGAAGAATGGACAATAACCCCAGTGGCTGGATGTGCCAAGCTTATAGAGACATACCCCAAGAGACTTGCAGCTGTAACTGCAGCAAAAGGTGACTCTACAAAGTATTGACTTTGGGGGGGTGAATAGTTATAAACGCTCAAGTATTCTGTCGTTTATTTTTCTTACTTCTTGTTTGTTTCACAATAACACATATTTTGCATCTTCAAAGTGGTAGGCATGTTGTGTAAATCAAACGATACAAACCCTCCAACAATATATTTTAATTCCAGGTTGTAAGGCAACAAAATTGGAAAAATACCAACGGGGGTGAATGCTTTCACAAGCCACTATAATGATACTCAATGCACATACACACACACACACACACACACACACACACACACACACACACACACACCTGTACTAAGTGACGTTTGCCTACAGCTCATTAAAACGCACAGCTCAATTATTCAGTAGGTCTGAACAGGTTTTGTCTGGAGGAATAGAAGAAAGATGGAGAGATGGAGGGATTGAGAGAGGAATGGAGGGATTGAGAGAGGAATGGAGGGATTGAGAGAGGGATGGAGGGATTGAGAGAGGGATGGAGGTGAAGGTGGAGGGATTGAGATAGAGGGATGGAGGTGAAGGTGGAGGGATTGAGGTGAAGAGATGAAGGTAGAGGGATGAAGGTGAAGGTGGAGGGATTGAGGTGAAGATATGAAGGTAGGGGGATGGAGGTGAAGGTGGAAGGATTGAGGTGAAGGGATGAAGGTAGAGGGATGGAGGTGAAGGTGGAGGGATTGAGGTGAAGATATGAAGGAAGAGGGATGGAGGTGAAGGTGGAGGGATGGAGGTGAAGGTGGAGGGATGGAGGTGAAGGTGGAGGGATGGAGGTGAAGGTAGAGGGATGGAGGTGAAGGGATGAAGGTAGAGGGGTGAAGGTGGAGGGATGGAGGTGAAGGTGAAGGTGGAAGGATTGAGGTGAGGAGATGAAGGTAGGGGGATGGAGGTGAAGGTGAAGGTGGAAGGATTGAGGTGAGGAGATGAAGGTAGGGGGATGGAGGTGAAGGTGGAAGGTTTGAGGTGAAGAGATGAAGGTAGAGGGATGGAGGTGAAGGGATGAAGGTAGAGGGATGGAGGTGAAGGGATGAAGGTAGAGGGATGGAGGTGAAGGTAGAGGGATGGAGGTGAAGGTGGAGGGATGGAGGTGAAGGTAGAGGGATGGAGGTGAAGGTGGAGGTGAAGAGATGAAGGTAGAGGGATGGAGGTGAAGGGATGAAGGTGGAGGGATGGAGGTGAAGGGATGAAGGTAGAGGGATGGAGGTGAAGGTGGAGGGATGGAGGTGAAGGTGGAGGGATGGAGGTGAAGGTAGAGGGATGGAGGTGAAGGTGGAGGGATGGAGGTGAAGGTAGAGGGATGGAGGTGAAGGGATGAAGGTAGAGGGATGGAGGTGAAGGGATGAAGGTAGAGGGATGGAGGTGAAGAGATGAAGGTAGAGGGATGGAGGTGAAGAGATGAAGGTAGAGGGATGGAGGTGAAGGTAGAGGGATGGAGGTGAAGGTGGAGGGATGGAGGTGAAGGTGGAGGGATGGAGGTGAAGGTGGAGGGATGGAGGTGAAGGGATGAAGGTAGAGGGATGGAGGTGAAGAGATGAAGGTAGAGGGATGGAGGTGAAGGGATGAAGGTAGAGGGATGGAGGTGAAGGTGGAGGGATGGAGGTGAAGAGATGAAGGTAGAGGGATGGAGGTGAAGGGATGAAGGTAGAGGGATGGAGGTGAAGAGATGAAGGTAGAGGGATGGAGGTGAAGGTGGAGGGATTGAGGTGAAGAGATGAAGGTAGAGGGATGGAGGTGAAGGGATGAAGGTAGAGGGATGGAGGTGAAGGTAGAGGGATGGAGGTGAAGGTAGAGGGATGGAGGTGAAGGGATGAAGGTAGAGGGATGGAGGTGAAGGTAGAGGGATGGAGGTGAAGGGATGAAGGTAGAGGGATGGAGGTGAAGGTGGAGGGATGGAGGTGAAGGTAGAGGGATGGAGGTGAAGGGATGAAGGTAGAGGGATGGAGGTGAAGGTGGAGGGATGGAGGTGAAGGTGAAGGTAGAGGGATGGAGGTGAAGGTGGAGGGATGGAGGTGAAGGTGGAGGGATGGAGGTGAAGGTAGAGGGATGGAGGTGAAGGGATGAAGGTAGAGGGATGGAGGTGAAGGGATGAAGGTAGAGGGATGGAGGTGAAGGGATGAAGGTAGAGGGATGGAGGTGAAGAGATGAAGGTAGAGGGATGGAGGTGAAGAGATGAAGGTAGAGGGATGGAGGTGAAGGGATGAAGGTAGAGGGATGGAGGTGAAGAGATGAAGGTAGAGGGATGGAGGTGAAGGTGGAGGGATGGAGGTGAAGGGATGAAGGTAGAGGGATGGAGGTGAAGAGATGAAGGTAGAGGGATGGAGGTGAAGGTGGAGGTGAAGAGATGAAGGTAGAGGGATGGAGGTGAAGGGATGAAGGTAGAGGGATGGAGGTGAAGGTGGAGGGATTGAGGTGAAGGGATGAAGGTAGAGGGATGGAGGTGAAGGGATGAAGGTGGAGGGATGGAGGTGAAGGTGGAGGGATGGAGGTGAAGGTGGAGGGATTGAGGTGAAGAGATGAAGGTAGAGGGATGGAGGTGAAGGTGGAGGTGAAGAGATGAAGGTAGAGGGATGGAGGTGAAGGGATGAAGGTAGAGGGATGAAGGTGAAGGTGGAGGGATGGAGGTGAAGGGATGAAGGTAGAGGGATGGAGGTGAAGGGATGAAGGTGAAGGTGGAGGGATGGAGGTGAAGGGATGAAGGTAGAGGGATGGAGGTGAAGGGATGAAGGTAGAGGGATGGAGGTGAAGAGATGAAGGTAGAGGGATGAAGGTGAAGGTGGAGGGATGGAGGTGAAGGGATGAAGGTAGAGGGATGGAGGTGAAGGGATGAAGGTAGAGGGATGGAGGTGAAGGGATGAAGGTAGAGGGATGAAGGTGAAGGGATGAAGGTAGAGGGATGGAGGTGAAGGGATGAAGGTAGAGGGATGAAGGTGAAGGTGGAGGGATTGAGGTGAAGATATGAAGGTTGAGGAATGGAGGTGAAGGGATGAAGGGATGAAGATAGCGGGATGGAGGTGAAGGTGGAGGGATGAAGGGATGAAGGTGGAAGGATGGAGGTGAGGAGATGAAGGTAGAGGGATGGAGGCAAAGGTGGATGGATTGAGGTGAAGAGTTGAAGTTAGAGGGATGGAGGTGAAGGGATGAAGGATGGAGGTGAAGGTAGAGGGATTTGAGGTGAACGGATGAAGGTAGAGGGATGGTGAAGGTGTAGGGTTTGAGGTAAAGAGATGAAGGTGGAGGGATGGAGGTAAACGGATGGGTGGAATCACTTGAACGTACATTTAGTCCTTTCTAGCATGGCCATCTAGTGAATAGCGTTGTTCAGGGCACATTTTTTTTTACAATTTTTTTATTTATCCATTATTTTACCAGGTAAGTTGACTGAGAACACATTCTCATTTACAGCAACGACCTGGGGAATAGTTACAGGGGAGAGGAGGGAGATGAATGAGCCAATTGTAAACTGGGGATTATTAGGTGACCATGATGGTTTGAGGGCCAGATTGGGAATTTAGCCAGGACACCGGGGTTAACACCCCTACTCTTACGATAAGTGTCATGGGATCTTTAATGACCTCAGAGAGTCAGGACACCCGTTTAATGTCCCATCCGAAAGACGGCGTCCTACACAGGACAGTGTCCCCAATCACTGCCCTGGGGCATTGGGATATTTTTTAGACCAGAGGAAAGAGTGCCTCCTACTGGCCCCCCAACACCACTTCCAGCAGCATCTGGTCTCCCATCCAGGGACTGACCAGGACCACATAGATATCGTTCTCTACCAACTCCAAGTTGAAACCCCATTCTGGCTTCAAGCTCCGGTATGCAGTACCCTAATGTCTTCGTCACTCTCACACACACACTCACTTCCTGGTCTAAGCTCAGGTTCGTACTGCTCCCATGATGCCCAGCTGTAACCAATGAACTTTCCAGTTGAGCTTGTTTTACTCCTTTCACATTTCTGCCCTAAGCCTATAACTGGGCTAGCCACCAAATATGTGCAGACTTGTGTCCGAACTGTGCTTGACCTTTTATCAGGGATCTTTGCTGGACCCAGTGCTCGTGAACTTGTAGACCCCAAACTGAGGAAAGGGGTGTGTATGTGGGTGTGTGTGTTTGTGGGGGGGGGGGGGGGGGGGGGGGGGGTTGGCACGGCACAATGCACTGAGGGGTCGGACATAGCATGTCTGTTCGACCTCCACCTCACCTCGGGGTGTCTTTCTCTCTGTGACCTCTGAACTATTAGCTGTCTGCCTGCTTACTGTCACGTCTGGCTGTGTAGTCCCTTGACTGTAAGACTGACATTGAACGGCAGCTGGGTGTATCTTTATACAGTATGACACTTATATGAGCACTCCTTCAGAACTGAGAAGATCTCCCTGAGCTTCGTCCTGTCTACGATGATGTCACTTCTCTCCTTTTAGTAAAGAACAGCATCAGTCTTACTGGGCATGCTTCTTCCTGTCTACGATGATGTCACTTCTCTCCTTTTAGTAAAGAACAGCATCAGTCTTACTGGGCATGCTTCTTCCTGTCTACGATGATGTCACTTCTCTCCTTTTAGTAAAGAACAGCATCAGTCTTACTGGGCATGCTTCTTCCTGTCTACGATGATGTCACTTCTCTCCTTTTAGTAAAGAACAGCATCAGTCTTACTGGGCATGCTTCGTCCTGTCTACGATGATGTCACTTCTCTCCTTTTAGTAAAGAACAGCATCAGTCTTACTGGGCATGCTTCGTCCTGTCTACGATGATGTCACTTCTCTCCTTTTAGTAAAGAACAGCATCAGTCTTACTGGGCATGCTTCGTCCTGTCTACGATGATGTCACTTCTCTCCTTTTAGTAAAGAACAGCATCAGTCTTACTGGGCATGCTTCGTCCTGTCTACGATGATGTCACTTCTCTCCTTTTAGTAAAGAACAGCATCAGTCTTACTGGGCATGCTTCTTCCTGTCTACGATGATGTCACTTCTCTCCTTTTAGTAAAGAATAGCATCAGTCTTACTGGGCATGCTTCTTCCTGTCTACGATGATGTCACTTCTCTCCTTTTAGTAAAGAACAGCATCAGTCTTACTGGGCATGCTTCTTCCTGTCTACGATGATGTCACTTCTCTCCTTTTAGTAAAGAACAGCATCAGTCTTACTGGGCATGCTCCGTAGAGCTCCACATTTTGTCTCTTTCATAAACCTAGTAACTATTAAATGATCTCTTTTTAAGTTCTATCCGTTTCCCTCTCTTTCACACACACTCTATATCCTATCTCTCAATGTCAGGGCTTTATTGGCATGGGAAACATGTTAACTCTGCCAAAGCAAGTAGATAATAGTAGATTAATAAGTAAGTAGATAATAATAAGTAGATAATAAACAAAAGTGAAATCAACCAAAATGAACAGTAAACATTACACTCACAGAAGTTCCAAAAGAATACAGACATTTCAAATGTCATATTATATGCAAATAGTTAAAGTGCAAAAGGGTACAAAATATATAAACATAAATATGGGTTGTATTTACAATGGTGTTTGTTGGTTGCCCCTTTTCTTGTGACAACAGGTCACAAATCTTGCTGCTGTGATGGCACATTATGGTATTTCACTCAGTAAATATGGGAGTTTATCAAAATTTGAACGCATAGAAGGTCCTTTTTGCCTTGTCTCTCAGATCGTTCACAGCTTTGTGGAAGTTACCTGTGGCGCTGATGTTTAGGCCGAGTTATGTATCGTTTTTTGTGTTCTCTTGGGCAATGGTGTCTAGATGGAATTTGTATTTGTGGTCCTGGCAACTGGACCTTTTTTGGAACACCATTATATTTGTCTTACTGAGATTTACTGTCAGGGCCCAGGTCTGACAGAATCTGTGCAGAAGATCTAGGTGCTGCTGTAGGCCCTCCTTGGTTGGGTATAGAAGCACCAGATCATCAGCAAACAGTAGACATTTGACTTAAAATTCCAGTAGGTTAAGGCTGGGTGCTGCCGACTGTTCTAGTGCCCTCGTCAATTCGTTAATATATATGTTAAAGAGGGTGGGGCTTAAGCTGCATCCCTGTCTTACCCCACGGCCCCGTGGAAAGAAATGTGTGTGTTTTTTGCCAATTTTAACCACACTCTTGTTGTTTGTAAACATGGATTTTATAATGTCATATGTTTCTCTCTCTCAAAGGCGTGGGGGGATTTCTAGACTTAAAAGGGTGGGGGGACTTCTAGACTTAAAGGGGTTGGGGGACTTCTAGACTTAAAGGGGTGGGGGGACTTCTAGACTTAAAAGGGTGGGGGGACTTCTAGACTTAAAGGGGTGGGAGGACTTCTAGACTTAAAGGGGTGGGGGGACTTCTAGACTTAAAGGGGTGGGGGGACTTCTAGACTTAAAGGGGTGGGGGGATTTCTAGACTTAAAAGGGTGGGGGGACTTCTAGACTTAAAGGGGTGGGGGGACTTCTAGACTTAAAGGGGTGGGGGGATTTCTAGACTTAAAAGGGTGGGGGGACTTCTAGACTTAAAGGGGTGGGGGAACTTCTAGACTTAAAGGGGTGGGGACGACTTCTAGACGTAAAGGGGTGGGGGGGACTTCTAGACTTAAAGGGTGGGGGGGACTTCTAGACTTAAAGGGGTGGGGGAGACTTCTAGACGTAAAGGGGTGGGGGGACTTCTAGGCTTTAAGGGGTGGGGGGAACTTCTAGACGTAAAGGGGTGGGGGGGACTTCTAGGCTTTAAGGGGTGGTTTGGGGACTTCTACACGTAAAGGGGTGGGGGGACTTCTAGACTAAAAGGGTCTGAACAGGGAGTACAGGAGAGGGCAGAGGACACACCCCTGGGGTCCCATGTGTTAATAGTCAGTGTGGAGGAGGTGTTGTCATGCCGTGACCTGTCAAAGAGAGAGAGGAGGCACATAACAGTCCGGGTGAAAACTCTGTTCACGCATGTGAGGGAATCACTGATATGTCAGGGATTGGACAAGTGATATGCATGTTTATTGCCTATTACCTTCATCAATCCAACCAGATCAGATCAGATCAGTGATGATTTCGAAATAAGGAGGAAGGCTGGGTTCAGAAGGGCATGGTGGCTGTTCCTTTCTTAGCTGAGCATCGTGCCACCGCTGCATGGATTCTACCTTTAATAAAGTAACATGACAAGTAAAGATCTCTCATCTCCCTGAAACATGTGAATGCACCTCACTTGCCTGTTTGTTACAATTGAATAATTCACTTCTGGTTTCTAGTGGTGCTTTAACATGGGGAACCTCTCTACTCTCTGACTAAGGGTTCTTTCTACATGGAAACAAAAGTGTTCTACCTGGAACCAAAAAGGGTTCCATTATGGGCAGAACCCGTAATTTTTAAAGAGTGTAGTTGTGGATGAGAACGTTCTGCTGTGAGATCTTACAACGGAACACCCCCTCTCTCTAGGTGTTCCATAAGCTTACTGTCACGCCCTGACTGTAGTTATATTGCTTTCTTTATTATTTGGTTAGGTCAGGGTGTGACAAGGGTGGTTTGTTTAGGTTTTGTATTGTCTAGGGGTTTATGACTTGTCTAGGGTTTTTTGGTTATCTATGGGGATATTGTATTGTCTAGGGATATGTAGGTTTATGGTGGCCTGAAAGGGTTCCCAATCAGAGACAGCTGTTTATCGTTGTCTCTGATTGGGGAGCCTATTTAGGTTGCCATTTTCCATGTTGGTTTTGTGGGTATTTGTCCATGTTTAGTTGCCTGTGAGCACTACGTTGGCTTCACGTGTCGGTCGGTTGTACACTCAAAACGCTGCGCTTTGGTCCACTCCTTTAAACGGCCGTGACACTTACATCTGGGGATTAGGAAGGGGGGGATTTTATTCTGTAATAGTTTATGTGTCGGGGGGGGGGGGGGGGGGGGTTAGGGTCAGTCTGTTATATCTGGAGTATTTCTCCTGTCTTATCCGGTGTGAATTTAAGTTCTCTCTCTCTCTCTCTCTCTCTCTCTCTCTCTCTCATATTATATTATTATTTGACCTTGCTGGTCATCTATGAACATTTGAACATCTTGGCCATGTTCTGTTATAATCTCCACCCGGCACAGCCAGAAGAGGACTGGCCACCCCTCACAGCCTGGTTCCTCTCTAGGTTTCTTCCTAGGTTCTGGCCTTTCTAGGGAGTTTTTCCTAGCCACCGTGCTTCTACACCTGCATTGCTTGCTGTTAGGGGTTTTAGGCTGGGTTTCTGTACAGCACTTTGTGACATCAGCTGATGTAAGAAGGGCTTTATAAATACATTTGATTGATTGAGGGAACGAGGGAGGGGTGTGAGGACTCAGGAAGGGGCAGGGTTGGTAGGGGCTCATTCCCAGTGAATACAGGTGGAATTAATGGGAAACGACAGGAAAGGGCTGAATGTGTTTCACCTCCTGAAAGCCTAGAGGATTACAACACACACACTCTCTCTCTCTCTCTAGCTCTCTCTCTCTCTCTCACACACACTCACACTAGCTCTGCTTTCTCTCGCACGTTATAAACTCTATTCATTGTGACATTCAGAATCTCAATTCAATATTCAATGCGCAAAGCTACTCTTACATCAGACCGATCTCTTACAGGGTTCTAGTTTATGAATGGGAAAGGCAAACACCGCAATATTCCTTACATCAGTGCGGTCTCTTACAGGGTTCTAGTTTATGAATCCCTCTTTCCTTCTGTTTCCCCTCCGTCCCTCTCGTTTCACTGAAAGGCACCAGTCTGCTTCAAAACCCCATGACACTGAGTCTTTCTCACAGAGAAGGGAGGGAGACAAACAATTTGACCTCCTTCATCGGAACCAATAAGCAGCGGGAAAAAACACAAAAGGGAGGGGAGAAGGAGAGAGAGAGAGGGGCGGGGAGAAGGACAGAGAGGAGGGGAGAAGGAGAGATAGAGGGGCAGGGAGATGGAGAGAGAGAGGAGGGGAGAAGGAGAGAGAGAGAGAAGGAGAGGAGGGGATAAGGAGAGAGGAGAAAGAGCAGGAGAAGAACAGAGCACTAGAGGAGAGGATCAGACTGCTGGAGGAGAGGGTGAGGGGGATGACGTGTGACAGAGAACGACCCATTAGAGATGTGGCCACCCCCGCAGAGAAGCCAGCAGAACAACCCACCTCAACTCCCGACAAAAGCCTCGAAACCACAGCAGAACAGTCCACCCCAGACACTGACCATAGCGTCGACATCACTGCGGGACAGACAAATGAAGAACCCCAAACCCAGGGGATCCCACCCCCTCTCAGCACCCCCCCTTGTCAGCCACCCTGATAGCCCTCCTGACTACCATCCCTCACCCACTGAGGACAAACACAAAGCACAGATTGTCCTCCTTATGGACTCAAACAGGAAATATACACAAGAAAAAACACTTTTTCCCAAACACAGAGTGTCTAAACTCTTGTGTCCAAACACCCAGGTCACCCTAGACCTTCTGTCTGAGGACCAACTAGGGTCACCTAGCCACATAATAATACACATAGGCACAAATGACCTGAGAGCACAGCAGGAAAGGGTGACCACAGCTCTCAAGGGAGTGATTGAAAAAGCTTCTTCTACTTTCCCCAAGGCACAAGTGGTTATCTCCAACCTGCTACCAGGGAAATACTTCCACCCTGCTAACATACAGCTGGTAAACGCAAGTATTTCCTGGGACTGTGCCTCAAAACCAAATGTTTACCTGGCCCACCACTCCACCCTGGACTTGAACAGCCTCTATGACCAGGTCCACCTCTACAAAGCAGCAGACTCTAAAGGACATCGTTCTCAAACACAGCCCCAACACTTGACACAGGAGCAACGGATCAATAGACACCCTGCCCAGACCAGAGAGACACTCTCCCAGACCTGCGGGACCCCTCCCCCTTCCAGACTTACACATAGAGGACCCACGCCGAGAGGACCTACATCCAGACCACAGCACCACCGGTACACATCCACACCTCCACCCCAGCCAATCAACACCCCACTAAGTCAACCAAGCCCACAGCCCATCTAGCCCCCCTCAGATCAGAACTATGCCCTTCCTGCCCACCCCATGCCCCCCACTCCCGCAAAGAGGGCCTCAACATGGAAGTCACACATACGCCCAGGCCGTGAGCAGGCAAACAGGCCCAACCTCCACTCTTACACTAGCCCAAGCCAATAGCATGTACCAGACGCTCAGCAGGCTCTTCTCACACTTACTGGCCTGAGGCTAAACCCCACGACCAACAACATTGGACACTTTATGGAACACAAAGCCTTCACTAGCTCATCATGAAATATCCAAGGCCTGAGGTCATCTGCCTTTGGCCTAAAGAGCAGGAACCTGGACTTTCTCCAAAGAAATACAGACATTGTCATCCTACATGAAACCTGGTATAGAGGAGACGGACCGACTGGTAGCCCTCTAGGTTACAGAGAGCTGGTAGTCCCATCCACCAAACTACCTTTGACTCATTCCTCTCTGCCTCCTTCTTTCCACTCCTCTCCTCTTTTGACCTCACCCTCTCACCTTCCCCCCCTACTCACAAGGCAGGCAATACGCTTGACCTCATCTTTACTAGATGCTGTTCTTCCACTAACCTCATTGCAACTCCCCTCCAAGTCTCCGACCACTACCTTGTATCCTTCTCCCTCTCGCTCTCATCCAACACTTCCCACACTGCCCCTACTCGGATGGTATCGCGCCGTCCCAACCTCCGCTCTCTCTCCCCCGCTACTCTCTCCTCTTCCATCCTATCATCTCTTCCCTCTGCCCAAACCTTCTCCAACCTATCTCCTGATTCTGCCTCCTCAACCCTCCTCTCCTCCCTTTCTGCATCCTTTGACTCTCTATGTCCCCTATCCTCCAGGCCGGCTCGGTCCTCCCCTCCCGCTCCGTGGCTCGACGACTCATTGCGAGCTCACAGAACAGGGCTCCGGGCAGCCGAGCGGAAATGGAGGAAAACTCGCCTCCCTGCGGACCTGGCATCCTTTCACTCCCTCCTCTCTACATTTTCCTCTTCTGTCTCTGCTGCTAAAGCCACTTTCTACCACTCTAAATTCCAAGCATCTGCCTCTAACCCTAGGAAGCTCTTTGCCACCTTCTCCTCCCTCCTGAATCCTCCTCCCCCTCCCCCCCCCCTCCTCCCTCTCTGCAGACGACTTCGTCAACCATTTTGAAAAGAAGGTCGACGACATCCGATCCTCGTTCGCTAAGTCAAACGACACCGCTGGTTCTGCTCACACTGCCCAACCCTGTGCTTTGACCTCTTTCTCCCCTCTCTCTCCAGATGAAATCTCGCGTCTTGTGACGGCCGGCCGCCCAACAACCTGCCCGCTTGACCCTATCCCCTCCTCTCTTCTCCAGACCATTTCCGGAGACCTTCTACCTTACCTCACCTCGCTCATCAACTCATCCTTGACCGCTGGCTACGTCCCTTCCGTCTTCAAGAGAGCGAGAGTTGCACCCCTTCTGAAAAAACCTACACTCGATCCCTCCGATGTCAACAACTACAGACCAGTATCCCTTCTTTCTTTTCTCTCCAAAACTCTTGAACGTGCCGTCCTTGGCCAGCTCTCCTGCTATCTCTCTCAGAATGACCTTCTTGATCCAAATCAGTCAGGTTTCAAGACTAGTCACTCAACTGAGACTGCTCTTCTCTGTATCACGGAGGCGCTCCGCACTGCTAAAGCTAACTCTCTCTCCTCTGCTCTCATCCTTCTAGACCTATCGGCTGCCTTCGATACTGTGAACCATCAGATCCTCCTCTCCACCCTCTCCGAGTTGGGCATCTCCGGCGCGGCCCACGCTTGGATTGCGTCCTACCTGACAGGTCGCTCCTACCAGGTGGCGTGGCGAGAATCTGTCTCCTCACCACGCGCTCTCACCACTGGTGTCCCCCAGGGCTCTGTTCTAGGCCCTCTCCTATTCTCGCTATACACCAAGTCACTTGGCTCTGTCATAACCTCACATGGTCTCTCCTATCATTGCTATGCAGACGACACACAATTAATCTTCTCCTTTCCCCCTTCTGATGACCAGGTGGCGAATCGCATCTCTGCATGTCTGGCAGACATATCAGTGTGGATGACGGATCACCACCTCAAGCTGAACCTCGGCAAGACGGAGCTGCTCTTCCTCCCGGGGAAGGACTGTCCGTTCCATGATCTCGCCATCACGGTTGACAACTCCATTGTGTCCTCCTCCCAGAGCGCTAAGAACCTTGGCGTGATCCTGGACAACACCCTGTCGTTCTCCACCAACATCAAGGCGGTGGCCCGTTCCTGTAGGTTCATGCTCTACAACATCCGCAGAGTACGACCCTGCCTCACACAGGAAGCGGCGCAGGTCCTAATCCAGGCACTTGTCATCTCCCGTCTGGATTACTGCAACTCGCTGCTGGCTGGGCTCCCTGCCTGTGCCATTAAACCCCTACAACTCATCCAGAACGCCGCAGCCCGTCTGGTGTTCAACCTTCCCAAGTTCTCTCACGTCACCCCGCTCCTCCGCTCTCTCCACTGGCTTCCAGTTGAAGCTCGCATCCGCTACAAGACCATGGTGCTTGCCTACGGAGCTGTGAGGGGAACGGCACCTCAGTACCTTCAGGCTCTGATCAGGCCCTACACCCAAACAAGGGCACTGCGTTCATCCACCTCTGGCCTGCTCGCCTCCCTACCACTGAGGAAGTACAGTTCCCGCTCAGCCCAGTCAAAACTGTTCGCTGCTCTGGCCCCCCAATGGTGGAACAAACTCCCTCACGACGCCAGGACAGCGGAGTCAATCACCACCTTCCGGAGACACCTGAAACCCCACCTCTTCAAGGAATACCTAGGATAAAGCAATCCTTCTGCCCCCCCCCCCCCCCCCCCTTAAAAGATCTGATGCACTATTGTAAAGTGGCTGTTCCACTGGATGTCATAAGGTGAATGCACCAATTTGTAAGTCGCTCTGGATAAGAGCGTCTGCTAAATGACTTAAATGTAAAATGTTAAATGTACCAGGTGTGAAACATGGTATAGAGGAGACAGACCCACTGGTTGCCCTCTAGGTTACAGAGAGCTGGTAGTCCCATCCACCAAACTACCAGGTGTGAAACATGGTATAGAGGAGACGGACCCACTGGTTGCCCTCTAGGTTACAGAGAGCTGGTAGTCCCATCCACCAAACTACCAGGTGTGAAACATGGTATAGAGGAGACAGACCCACTGGTTGCCCTCTAGGTTACAGAGAGCTGGTAGTCCCATCCACCAAACTACCAGGTGTGAAACAGGGAAGGGACTCAGGGGGTATGCTAATGTGTTATAGAGCAGACCTAACTCACTCCATTAAATTAATCAAAACAGGAACATTTTACATCTGGCTAGAAATGAATAAGGAAATGATCTCATCAGAGAAAAATGTCTTCCTGTGTGCTACCTATATCCACCCACTAGAATCCCCATACTTTAATGAAGACAGCTTCTCCATCCTGGAGGGGGAAATCAATCATTTCCAGGCCCAGGGACATGTACTAGTCTGTGGCGACCTAAATGCCAGAACCGGACAAGAACCTGACACCCTCAGCACACAGGGGGACAAACACCTGCCTGGAGTTGACAGCACCTCCCCCATATGCCCCTCTAGGCACAACTATGACAACATAATCAACAAAAACGGGTCACAACTCATGCAGCTCTGTCGCATGCTGGGTATGTACATAGTCAATGGTAGGCTTCGAGGAGACTCCTATGGGAGGTACACCTATAGCTCATCTCTTGGCAGTAGTACTGTAGACTACTTTATCACTGACCTCAACCCAGAGTCTCTCAGAGCGTTCACAGTCAGCCCACTGACACCCCTATCAGACCACGGTAAAATCACACTCTACTTGAACAGAGCAATGCTCAAATCATGAGGCATCAAAGTCAAAGGAACTGAGTAATATTCAGAAATGCTATAGATGGAAGGAATGCAGTGTGGAAACTTACCAAAAAACTATTAGGCAACAACAAATCTCTTTTAGACAACTTCCTGGACAAAACGTTCCACTGTAATAGTGAACTTGGCAGTAGAAAATCTAAACAGTATATTTGATCTCTCAGCTTCCCTATCTAATCTAAAAATGTCAAACAGAAAACCGAAGAAAATGATCAAGAACAACAAAATGGTTTGATGAAGAATGCAAAAACCTAAGAAAGAAATTGAGATACTTGTCCAACCAAAAACATAGAGACCCAGAAAACCTGAGCCTACACCTTCACTATGGTGAATCACTGAAACAATACAGAAATACAGTGGCAAGAAAAAGCAGGGTGGGAAAAGTATGTGAACACTTGGATTTAATAACTGGTTGACCCTCCTTTGGCAGCAATAACCTCAACCAGACGTTTTTTGTAGTTGTGGATCAGACCTGCACAACGGTCAGGAGGAATTTTGGACCGTTCCTCTTTACAAAACTGTTTCAGTTCAGCAATATTCTTGGCATGTCTGGTGTGAACTGCTCTCGAGGTCATGCCACGGCATTTCAAACGAGTTGAGGTCAAGACTCTGACTGGGCCACTCCACTGACTGGGCCACTCCAGAATTTTTGAAGAAATCCAGGTTTTTCCAAAGGGTTCACATGCTTTTTCTGGCCACTGTACACTATGGAAAAAGAAGGAACAGCACGTAAGAAATCAGCTCAATGTAATTGAAGAATTCATAGGCTCAAACCACTTCTGGGAAAATTGGAAAACACTAAACAAACAACACAAAGAGTTATCTATCCAAAATGGAGATGGGTAAACCACTTCTACAATCTTTTTGGCTCTTTAACAAAGAACAAACAGCAAAAACATATACATGATCAAAATACAAATCGTAGAATCAACTGTTAAAGACTACCAGAACCCACTGGATTCTCCAATTGCCTTGAATGAACTACAGGACAAAATACAAACCCTCCAACCCAAAAAGGCATGTGGTGTTGATAGTATTCTCAATGAAATGACAAAATATACCGACCACAAATTCCAATTGGCTATATTAACTCTTTAACATCATACTGAGCTCTGGCATCTTCCCCGATATGTGGAACCAAGGACTGATCCCCCCCCCCCCTCATCCACAAAAGTGGAGACAAATTTGACACCAATAACTACTGTGGGATATGCGTCAACAGCAACCTTGGAAAAATCCTCTGCATTATCATTAACAGCAGACTTGTACAGTTCCTCAGTGAAAACAATGTACTGAGCAAATGTCAAATTGGCTTTTTACCAAATTGCCGTACAACAGACCACATATTCACAATGTACACCCTAATTGACAAACAAACAATCCAAAACAAAGGCAAAGTCTTCTCATGCTTTGTTGATTTCAAAAAAAAACTTAGACTCAATTTGGCATGAGGGTCTACTATACACATTGATGGAAAGTGGTTTTGGGGGAAAAACATATGACATTATAAAATCCATGTACACGAACAAGTCTGCGGTTAAAATTGGCAAAAAACACACACTTTTCTTCTCACAGGGCCATGGGTTGAGACAAGGAGGCAGCTTAAGCCCCACCCTCTTCAACATATGTCACGATCGTCCATGGGAGAGAGAGAAGACCAAGGCGCAGCGTGTAAAAAATGCATCTTCTCTTTATTAAGGAGATGACCAAACGAAGCAAAACAACAAATCGAAGACCGTGAAACCAAAACCGACTAAATGCAAAACATGCAACCTTGACACAGACCTAGACACAGACTAAGACACCGACTAAGACACAGACTAAGACAATGACCCAACCAACACATGATGCCTATGGCCGCCTAAAATATGGCTCCCAATCAGAGACAAATGAAAGACATCTGTCTCTGATTGAGAACCCACTCAGGCAACCATAGACATACCTAGAAACCCTCACTAAACCATAGACATACCTAGACATACTCACTCAACACAAAACCACACACACAAAACCCAACAACCCCTTAACCATATAATCACCCAAACACAAACCTCCCCCATGTCACACCCTGACCTAACAAAAATAATAAAGGAAACAAAGATAACTAAGGCCAGGGTGTGACAACATATTTATCAACGAATTGGCAAGGGCACTAGAACAGTCTGCAGCACCCACCCACACCCTTCTAGAATCTGAAGTCAAATGTCCACTGTTTGCTGATGATCTGGTGCTTCTTTCCCCAACCAAGGACAGCCTACAGCAGCACCTAGAACTTCTGCACAGATTCTGCCACACCTGGGCTCTGACTGTAAATCTCAGTAATCCCAAAATAATGGTGTTCCAAAAAAGGTCCAGTTGCCAAGACCATCAACGCCACAGGTAACTTCCACAAAGCTGTGAATGATCTGAGAGACAAGGCAAGAAGGGCCTTCCAGGCCATCAAAAGGAACATAAAATTCAACATATCAATTAGGATCTGGCTAAAAAAAAAATATATATATTTCTTTTTATTTTACCGTTATTTTACCAGGTAAGTTGACTGAGAACACGTTCTCATTTGCAGCAACGACCTGGGGAATAGTTACAGGGGAGAGGAGGGGGATGAATGAGCCAATTGTAAACTGGGGACTTTTAGGTGACCATGATGGTTTGAGGGCCAGATTGGGAATTTAGCCAGGATACCGGGGTTAACACCCCTACTCTTACGATAAGTGTCATGGGATCTTTAATGACCTCAGAGAGTCAGGACACCCGTTAAACGTCCCATCCGAAAGACGGCACCCTACACAGGGCAGTGTCCCACATCACTGCCCTGGGGCATTGGGATATTTTTTAGACCAGAGGAAAGAGTGCCTCCTACTGGCCCTCCAACACCACTTCCAGCAGCATCTGGTCTCCCATCCAGGGACTGACCAGGACAGAAATCAAAATACTTGAATCAGTTATAGAACCCATTGCCCTTTATGGTTGTGAGGTCTGGGGTCAACAACCAAGATTTCACAAAATGGTTCAAACACCAAATTCAGACTGCATGCAAAATTCTGCAAAAATCCCACCAGTCAGTCATTTCCCCAGGCATCCTGTCAGTGAGTTCCCACCAGTCAGTCATTTCCCCAGGCATCCTGTCAGTGAGTTCCCACCAGTCAGTCATTTCCCCAGGCATCCTGTCAGTAAGTTCCCATCAGTCAGTCATTTCCCCAGGCATCCTGACAGTGAGTTCCCACCAGTCAGTCATTTCCCCAGGCATCCTGTCAGTGAGTTCCCACCAGTCAGTCATTTTCCCCAGGCATCCTGTCAGTAAGTTCCCATCAGTCAGTCATTTCCCCAGGCATCCTGACAGTGAGTTTCCACCAGTCAGTCATTTTCCCAGGCATCCTGTCAGTGAGTTCCCACCAGTCAGTCATTTCCCCAGGCATCCTGTCAGTGAGTTCCCACCAGTCAGTCATTTTCCCCAGGCATCCTGTCAGTGAGTTCCCACCAGTCAGTCATTTCCCCAGGCATCCTGTCAGTGAGTTCCCACCAGTCAGTCATTTCCCCAGGCATCCTGTCAGTGAGTTCCCACCAGTCAGTCAGCTGAATGCTGCTTTTCATTAGGTGGCGTTGTTGTTTTCCTTGTATCCATGGCAATAACCCCAGTGGCCGTCATGGTCCCCAATCATCTCATGTTGTTTTGGCAGCTATAACGACCTGTTTGATAGACCTACACATATGTATGGACACACTCATGTAAGCGAGCACACACAGACATTTGGGGCGACAGGTAGCCTAGTGGTTAGAGAACTGGGCCAGTAACCGAAAGGTTGCAAGATCGAGTCCTGACAAGGTAAAAATGTGTCGTTCTTCCCCTGAACAAGGCAGGTTACCAGTAAGCAACTCATTCAACCAATGAGTTTCTGAAACACAGATTCTGATAACATCTGGTGAGAAAAGGTTGGAAATGGAGGCTGGAAATGGCCGTCAGTTCCTAGGCCGTCATTGAAAATAAGAATTTGTTCTTAACTGACTTGCCTAGTTAAATAAAGGTAAATAAAAATGCACGCACAGATATCGTCACCAAAGAAGAAGGGTTGACGAGGTGCTGCGGGGGACAGGATATTGGGTTGGCTCAGGGAGGCTTTGAAGCGTGTTCTACATAGACCCTATACAGGAGGGATAGAGAGACCAGGGTTCTGTACAGAGGGTTGTCTGTTCTGAACTCTTCAGTTCCACCACACCAGTAGATGTGTTCTCTATGGGCTTTCCACCGCTCCACGGTTAAAACACATGCTATCCCCTCTCTCCGTTCTGTTCACTGATGCTGCCTGCGTCGGCGGGATGATTTCTGACCCTCTTTCCGTTCTGTTCAACGCTGCTGCCTGCGTTGGTGGGATGCTTTCTTATAGAGGGTGAGTGAAAAAGGGAGATGGCAGGCGTGGGGTTGACAAGGCAACCGGCGTGAGGGTCACAACCACACAAGATCACGTATGTACGTGAGTCACCGGAATTCCGTTCTTGCTTAGTTCGTGAGTGAGGCGCTGAGGAACCTTTCACGACGGAGGATTATGAGTGGGAAAATAGGACTAGAAATACAATTAGACGTACTAGCCTGTACATTTATTCAACGTACAGTTTTTCAGGTACACCGAAATCTATCGCCTCTACAGACAGTGAGTCACGTGGCCGTGGCTTGCTATACAGAATAAAGCAGGCAGAAAGGCATCGAGGTATTCAGTTACTGCCATCGCATCAGAACGGACCAATATCCCTGTGGAACGTTTCTGACACCTTGTAGAACGCCCCGCAGAATTCAGGCTGTTCTGGAGGCAAAGGGGGGGTCCGACCCGGTACTCGATTGGTGTACCTTGTAAACTGTCTGGTGAGTGTATATCCACAGTATGTGTGACCACGAGCAACAAAACGAAAACTATTCCACTCAGTCAACTCAGTCACCGGATCAATCAAAGACTCACTCACTCATGTGGGTCATAGCATTATAGGTAGTGACATTAAGGGTGATAACATTATGGGTCATATAAATATGGGTAATAATAATATTATGGTTCGTAACATTAAGGGTCAATACATTGTGGGTCATTAAAGTTCTGCTGAGACTCCCTCTTCTACTGCCTGATATTGTGGCTTGTCCTCTCCGCACTTCTCCCTCTGTCCTCCCTCTATTCCTCCCTACAGTATTCCCTCTCTTCTCTGTGACGTCTACCCGGGGTCTGTGTGTCTACAGAGAACCCAGGGATAGTTTTCCTATCTGGTGTTTCTACTGCTTCACATGAAAATGCAACAGAGATTCAAAACAAATGCTTATTTACTAGTTGGGAATAGAACTGAGCCAATGACAAAACAGTCAACTGAAAAACAATTTAGAGAGGGGACGGAGAATAATGATGGAGGGAGGGAGAGTGGGAGGGAGGGAGGGAAAGAGTGTAGGGATGGAGGGAGAGAATGTAGGGATGGAGGGAGAGAGGGTGGGAGGGAGAGAGTGTAGGGATGGAGGGAGAGTGGGAGTGAGGGAGGGGGAGAGGGAGTGTAGGGATGGAGGGAGAGAGGGTGGGAGGGAGGGAGGGCGGGAGGGAGAGAGTGTAGGGATGGAGGGAGAATGGGAGGGAGGGAGGGAGGGAGAGAGTGTAGGGATGGAGGGAGAGAGGGCGGGAGGTAGGGAGGGGCGGGCGGGTGGGAGCCGGGAATGATGATGGAGGGAGGGAGGGAGCACAAACACTTTTTAAGATGTGTTAATTTGTACTTTCTCATGTGAGGTGCTGAGGAAGTTTTCAAGACTCTTGTTGAGACTGCGCGTGCAGGGTTGGGTAGCTTACTTTTTAAGTGTAATCCGTTGCAGTTACTAGTTACCTGTCCAAAACGATCATCATAGAAGTCTCTGATTGGTGGTCATCATTTGGTGTGTCATCATAGTGATCTCTGATTGGTGGCCAGCCTAGCTCAGGTGGAACTAACTTAAACTTGCCCCTTTCTTCCAACGCTGAATTGACTGTCATTGAGAAAACAGAAAGGTGTCACAATGAATCCTTTCTGAATGTAAAAGCAACCCAAGAAGTAATCATTTCGTTTTTCAAAAGTATCTGTAATCTGATTACAATATTTTAGCTGGTAAAAGTGATTACAGTTACAGTTTTGTTGTAATCAGATTACATATAACAGCTACTTCCCAACCCTGCCTATCAGATGACTGATTACTAGCTAAATCATAGCTTTAGCACACTGATTGGCTGACTAACTAATTGGTTGAACATTTAACTAACTGATTGGATGGCTAATGAGTGTATGGTTTGACTGACTGACAGTGTGACTGTAGGCCCCTGGAAGGCAGTTCTCCTGTAGTGAGTTACGCCTGGGATACAAATCCACGCTCAGTGCACTCTGGGTTTGCCATCAGGTGAGCTTCTATACCTGAGGCCCTATAGACATACAGTATAGCAATGTGGTGATATGGTTACAGAAGGCCATAACGTCAAGCTTTAGTTGTTTGAATAAAATAATGAGTTTCTAATGCTGAGCGATCGTTGCGCCTTTTACTTTTCAAGGAATTTAGTAAATAACCTCCCAATTCCAAACTGACCCTGAGGTCGTACCGTCTCCAGCGCACCTGTGAAGACCTGAACGGATGAAATAGGAGTCCACTTGGACTTGGTCATCTCTCTGTTGCTCTTTTCATTTGACACGTGTTCCTGGAATGGAAGCAGAGAAAGATACAACACAAGAGAAGAGGAACTGAGAAATGTTATCATTGTATGAGCAAGGCAGGCATATCTCGCACTCTACAACCTGTCAGATCACAATCACAGCCTGCTGAGCCCACCTCACCATGCTGTCAAGTCCCATTTGTTCAGTGGTAGTTGATTGGGTGGTAGCATGCTTAGATACACACCCACACCAGCATGCCAGACTCTTATCCAGACCCTTATCTCTGTACTAGGAAGACAGGAAGGAACCATCAGCACTGTTATATACAGTACAACACAGGGTTGGTTCTGGCCCTCACAGGCTGGGTCTGTGATTGGCTGGCCCTCTCAAGGTGGGTCTGTGATTGGCTGGCCCTCACATGGTGGGTCTGTGATTGGCTGGCCATCTCAAGGTGGGTCTGTGATTGGCTGGCCATCTCAAGGTGGGTCTGTGATTGGCTGGCCCTCTCAGGGTGGATCTGTGATTGGCTGGCCCTCTCAAGGTGGGTCTGTGATTGGCTGGCCCTCTCAAGGTGGGTCTGTGATTGGCTGGCCCTCACATGGTGGGTCTGTGATTGGCTGGCCATCTCAAGGTGGGTCTGTGATTGGCTGGCCCTCTCAGGGTGGATCTGTGATTGGCTGGCCCTCTCAAGGTGGGTCTGTGATTGGCTGGCCCTCTCAAGGTGGGTCTGTGATTGGCTGGCCCTCACATGGTGGGTCTGTGATTGGCTGGCCCTCTCAGGGTGGGTCTGTGATTGGCTGGCCCTCTCAGGGTGGGTCTGTGATTGGCTGGCCCTCTGGTCCTGAAGAACTACATGACTGAGAGGGGTTTGTTCCAAGCCAGCACCAACACACCTGATTCAGCTCATCAACAAGCTCTGTTTATTAACTGAGGCAGGTGTATGTACAGGTGCTCTGCTTATTAACTGAGGCAGGTGTATGTACAGGTGCTCTGCTTATTAACTGAGGCAGGTGTATGTACAGGTGCTCTGTTTATTAACTGAGGCAGGTGTATGTACAGGTGCTCTGTTTATTAACTGAGGCAGGTGTATGTACAGGTGCTCTGTTTATTAACTGAGGCAGGTGTATGTACAGGTGCTCTGTTTATTAACTGAGGCAGGTGTATGTACAGGTGCTCTGTTTATTAACTGAGGCAGGTGTATGTACAGGTGCTCTGTTTATTAACTGAGGCAGGTGTATGTACAGGTGCTCTGTTTATTAACTGAGGCAGGTGTATGTACAGGTGCTCTGTTTATTAACTGAGGCAGGTGTATGTACAGGTGCTCTGTTTATTAACTGAGGCAGGTGTATGTACAGGTGCTCTGTTTATTAACTGAGGCAGGTGTATGTACAGGTGCTCTGTTTATTAACTGAGGCAGGTGTATGTACAGGTGCTCTGTTTAATAACTGAGGCAGGTGTATGTACAGGTGCTCTGTTTATTAACTGAGGCAGGTGTATGTACAGGTGCTCTGTTTATTAACTGAGGCAGGTGTATGTACAGGTGCTCTGCTTATTAACTGAGGCAGGTGTATGTACAGGTGCTCTGCTTATTAACTGAGGCAGGTGTATGTACAGGTGCTCTGCTTATTAACTGAGGCAGGTGTATGTACAGGTGCTCTGTTTATTAACTGAGGCAGGTGTATGTACAGGTGCTCTGTTTATTAACTGAGGCAGGTGTATGTACAGGTGCTCTGTTTATTAACTGAGGCAGGTGTATGTACAGGTGCTCTGTTTAATAACTGAGGCAGGTGTATGTACAGGTGCTCTGTTTATTAACTGAGGCAGGTGTATGTACAGGTGCTCTGTTTATTAACTGAGGCAGGTGTATGTACAGGTGCTCTGTTTATTAACTGAGACAGGTGTATGTACAGGTGCTCTGTTTATTAACTGAGGCAGGTGTATGTACAGGTGCTCTGTTTATTAACTGAGGCAGGTGTATGTACAGGTGCTCTGTTTATTAACTGAGGCAGGTGTATGTACAGGTGCTCTGTTTATTAACTGAGGCAGGTGTATGTACAGGTGCTCTGTTTATTAACTGAGGCAGGTGTATGTACAGGTGCTCTGTTTATTAACTGAGGCAGGTGTATGTACAGGTGCTCTGTTTAATAACTGAGGCAGGTGTATGTACAGGTGCTCTGTTTATTAACTGAGGCAGGTGTATGTACAGGTGCTCTGTTTATTAACTGAGGCAGGTGTATGTACAGGTGCTCTGTTTATTAACTGAGGCAGGTGTATGTACAGGTGCTCTGTTTATTAACTGAGACAGGTGTATGTACAGGTGCTCTGTTTATTAACTGAGGCAGGTGTATGTACAGGTGCTCTGTTTATTAACTGAGGCAGGTGTATGTACAGGTGCTCTGTTTATTAACTGAGGCAGGTGTATGTACAGGTGCTCTGTTTATTAACTGAGGCAGGTGTATGTACAGGTGCTCTGTTTATTAACTGAGGCAGGTGTATGTACAGGTGCTCTGTTTATTAACTGAGGCAGGTGTATGTACAGGTGCTCTGTTTAATAACTGAGGCAGGTGTACGTACAGGTGCTCTGTTTATTAACTGAGGCAGGTGTACGTACAGGTGCTCTGTTTATTTACTGAGGCAGGTGTACGTACAGGTGCTCTGTTTATTAACTGAGGCAGGTGTACGTACAGGTGCTCTGTTTATTAACTGAGGCAGGTGTACGTACAGGTGCTCTGTTTATTACCTGAGGCAGGTGTACGTACAGGTGCTCTGTTTATTAACTGAGGCAGGTGTACGTACAGGTGCTCTGTTTATTAACTGAGGCAGGTGTACGTACAGGTGCTCTGTTTATTAACTGAGGCAGGTGTACGTACAGGTGCTCTGTTTATTAACTGAGGCAGGTGTACGTACAGGTGCTCTGTTTATTAACTGAGGCAGGTGTACGTACAGGTGCTCTGTTTATTAACTGAGGCAGGTGTACGTACAGGTGCTCTGTTTATTAACTGAGGCAGGTGTACGTACAGGTGCTCTGTTTATTAACTGAGGCAGGTGTACGTACAGGTGCTCTGTTTATTACCTGAGGCAGGTGTACGTACAGGTGCTCTGTTTATTAACTGAGGCAGGTGTACGTACAGGTGCTCTGTTTATTAACTGAGGCAGGTGTACGTACAGGTGCTCTGTTTATTAACTGAGGCAGGTGTACGTACAGGTGCTCTGTTTATTACCTGAGGCAGGTGTATGTACAGGTGCTCTGTTTATTACCTGAGGCAGGTGTATGTACAGGTGCTCTGTTTATTAACTGAGGCAGGTGTATGTACAGGTGCTCTGTTTATTAACTGAGGCAGGTGTATGTACAGGTGCTGTTTTCTTCCAACAGACCTCTACCTTTATGGCACAGGGGGTACTGTTGCAGCAATGTAACTGTCTGCAGGGTTTATGGTTCAACCCCTTCCTCTGTTACTACGCTAGCAATAGTCTAAGTAGTGGACAAGGTCAGTTGCCCCAATCCAATGTCAATTATGATCCACCAAGGAGAGTATAGGCAAGGAAGTAGGGGGGTTGGGGGGTTATTGAATTTGAGCCCTGGTTGTGGATGGACAGATTTCCTCCCTCTGTTTCAGTGGACATTCATTTGTTCCTCTCACAGCAGGATGGTCCATCTCTAGAAAACTCAACTAGGCACATGTGATACTGATCAGATTGGGATGACTGGCTGGAGCTCTGCCCAGTGAAATAGACACAGACACAGACACAGACACAGACAGACAGACAGACAGACAGACAGACAGACAGACAGACAGACAGACAGACAGACAGACAGGAACACACCAGAATGAGAGAGAGGGAAATGGAGAGGCACTCCACCCTTCTGTTCTGCTGAAGAGTTGATGAACTGGCTGAAAAGAAAAACACGTTCAATTTAGATGTTTCCTCTGTTGTGTGTTGGTTTTGTTTTTCAAATGGAAATAGATTCAAGATAAAATACATTTGAGATTAAAACCCATCTCATTATCTTTACAATTGGCTCATTCATCCCCCTCCTCTCCCCTGTAACTATTCCCCAGGTCGTTGCTGCAAATGAGAACGTGTTCTCAGTCAACTTACCTGGTAAAATAACGGTAAAATAAAAAATAAAATAAAATAATTATCTTCTGGCCTTCTTCTTCTTCAAAGCCGGCTGAGTGAGATATTGTGTTGTGAAGGACTGTGGAAGGACTGTGCACCCATTGTCCTTTGCTCTTGATTCATTTAAGAAAGAGATGTCAAAGGGTCATTACTTGTTCCGGTATAACCTACAGTCTACAGCTATTATGTCATGAGGAGAATTCAGAGCCATGTTCATTCGGTACCAGTGGTTAGTCTATTATACACTGTTCTAATGTGGTATCAGACTGTTATACACTGTTCTCATGTGGTATCAGACTGTTATAGAGTGTTCTCATGTGGTGTCAGACTGTTATAGAGTGTTCTAATGTGGTACCAGTCTATTATGCACTGTTCTGATGTGGTACCAGACTGTTATACACTGTTCTCATGTGGTATCAGACTGTTATAGAGTGTTCTAATGTGGTATCAGACTGTTATACACTGTTCTCATGTGGTACCAGACTGTTATACACTGTTCTCATGTGGTATCAGACTATTATAGAGTGTTCTAATGTGGTACCAGACTGTTATACACTGTTCTCATGTGGTACCAGACTATTATACACTGTTCTGATGTGGTACCAGACTGTTCTCATGTGGTACCAGACTGTTATACACCGTTCTGATGTGGTATCAGACTGTTATACACTGTTCTCATGTGGTACCAGACTGTTATACACTGTTCTGATGTGGTATCAGACTGTTATACACTGTTCTCATGTGGTACCAGACTGTTATACACCGTTCTGATGTGGTATCAGACTGTTATACACTGTTCTGATGTGGTACCAGACTGTTATAGACCGTTCTGATGTGGTATCAGACTGTTATACACTGTTCTCATGTGGTACCAGACTGTTATACACTGTTCTCATGTGGTACCAGACTGTTATACACTGTTCTGATGTGGTACCAGACTGTTATACACTGTTCTGATGTGGTACCAGACTGTTATACACCGTTCTGATGTGGTATCAGACTGTTATACACTGTTCTCATGTGGTACCAGACTGTTATACACCGTTCTGATGTGGTATCAGACTGTTATACACTGTTCTCATGTGGTACCAGACTGTTATACACTGTTCTCATGTGGTACCAGACTGTTATACACTGTTCTAATGTGGTATCAGACTGTTATACACTGTTCTGATGTGGTACCAGACTGTTATACACTGTTCTAATGTGGTATCAGACTGTTATAGAGTGTTCTAATGTGGTACCAGACTGTTATACACTGTTCTGATGTGGTACCAGACTGTTATACACTGTTCTGATGTGGTATCAGACTGTTATACACTGTTCTGATGTGGTACCAGACTGTTATACACTGTTCTGATGTGGTACCAGACTGTTATACACTGTTCTGATGTGGTATCAGACTGTTATACACTGTTCTAATGTGGTATCAGACTGTTATACACTGTTCTGATGTGGTACCAGACTGTTCTGATGTGGTACCAGACTATTACACACTATTCTGATGTGGTACCAGTCTATTATACACTGTTCTAATGTGGTATCAGACTGTTCTGATGTGGTACCAGACTATTACACACTATTCTGATGTGGTACCAGACTGTTCTGATGTGGTACCAGACTATTACACACTGTTCTGATGTGGTACCAGACTATTACACACTATTCTGATGTGGTACCAGACTATTAAACACTATTCTGATGTGGTACCAGACTGTTCTGATGTGGTACCAGACTATTACACACTATTCTGATGTGGTACCAGACTGTTCTGATGTGGTACCAGA